>NC_143252.1:70222878-70525909 GCF_984573655.1 Nuphar pumila | reverse complement strand
AGCGAAAATCAGGCAAAAATCAGGTTAAATTTGATATTTTATGATATTTTCGCCATTTTAGGGTTTTATTCATGTAAATTAGCATGTAAAATCATATGAAGGTTAATTTCAATGTCACTTGCATTTCACATTTTTCAATTTTGCAAAATTTATTTCAGAAAACCCTGGTTTCAAGGCCATGGTCTTGTTATCAGGGGTATTTTGGTCATTTTGACCATAATTTCGAAATTTCAATTTTTAATTTCACAAATTTTTGTACATATCATCATATTTCATCATATTATGTTTGATTTATTTCATTTGATTTCCAAATTTCCAAAATTTCTTTCAGAAAACTCTAATTTCAAGGCCATCAGGGGCATTTTGGTCATTTTGACCCCAATTTCGGATTTTCAATTTTATTTTCAAAATTTATTCATTATTTATCATGTTTATATCAAAGGGGGTATGATTTTGGGTTTATATCTGAATAATATTCGATAATTTTCCATATTTTCAGATAAATTCAGAAAAACCTACATTTCTATGCTAACACTGTTTTCTAGTTTTGCAGGAACATTCAAGAAGAAGGCTTAGTTATTTTCTTTCTTTATTTTATTCAATTTAATGTAAAAATCAATGTAATATTTGGAATAAGAGTTACATTTCTGCTTAGAATAGGGATGCATTGCATATACTTTAATTTCTACAAATTCTAGTATTTGATGTATCATTCATGCATTTATTCCAAATTCACTATGGTTGACACGAATGGCACGTGCACAAGATTTTATGGAGTTTATAAACTTGGTGGGATTTGTATTTATGGCCATAGTCAGAATACAAAGAAAACCAAGATTTATGATCTTCGTATTAGCCACATTCAGCCTACACTCTTAGGCTAATTTCAAAAATGCACTGCATTTCTCAAAGTTTTAAAAGGATTTCCCAATTCCTCAATTGAAATTCCCTTTCAAATTCATATTCATTCATTCATATTATTCAAATTGCATTGTTTTCAAATTCATTTTCCAACTTCAATTTAAAAAAAAAATCAGTTTTCTCAAGAATTTCCAAGTCTTTCTCAGGATCTGATTTTCTCAAAATTCTAAGTTTTCAAATGACATTTCAAAGCATTTCCTAAGTTCAAACCAAGATTTTCTAATGTTTTAAAATTCTCAAATTTCAAAATCACAAGTTTTCAGAAATCAATTTTCTTATATTTTCCATTTTCCAAAGGATCCAGTTTCTGGAGAATTTGTTTTCCATTTCAAAAAAAAATCCTTTTCCAATGAATTTCTTAGATTTTCTCAGAATTCTCAAATCCATTTTCTCAGAAAAGCAATTCCAAATTTCAAAATCGATTTTCTAAAGTTCAAATTTTTCTGAAAAATCACTTTCCAATGCAAATTTCTGATTTCCAATGAAATTCAATGATTTTCCCAGGAATTCAATTTTCAAGTACTTTTCCAATCATTTTCCAAGCATATTTTCCAAAGCAAACATCATATTTTCTTAAACTTGCATTATTTTCTAAATTTCATAGCACAAGCCTGATTCTTTGTGCATTCTAGGAAAAATAGAGCATAACTTAGATATTTGAGTCAAGTTAAAGCACGTAATTGATCCTTGGTTCAATTACCCCTGGTAAAGGTGCCAGGAACGGTTGAACCTCGTACCGACAGGCGGATCCCATTCCACGGAATTTTCCCACAAATTTTTCAAAACGGAGGTGAGTTAATTTTTAAAACCATTTTCAAAACTTTGGTCGAGTTTGACTCGCAGGATCGTTTCTCTCTCGTAAGAGAGGGAAAAAATTTTGAGATGATAACAGGTTTCGCGACCGTGATGGGACTTGTCTTCGCCTGATCAATTACGTGCTTTGACTTAGCTCAATTATCAAAATCGTGTTCTATGAAATGTCAGCTTTTAATTTCTGATATCATGTGAACCTAGGAGCCTAGACTTGAACCCAGCTGACATGGATTGCATGTAGACTAGGCATGGTTTGGTAGGACCGTATTGAGGAGAATTATGCATGCTACTTGATCATGCATATAATTCAGGGTTTATTAACATTTAAATATGCATGATTTTATGAAATAATGTTTCAAAAACCCAATTTTATGTTAGTTTTTGAGTAAATGTGCTAAAATAATTTAAAATTAGAAAATGAATAAAAAAATAGTTTTATTTTACATTCTTATGCCTATTTTAGTTTTAGTTGGTTTTAGTTTTTATTAAAAAGAAAAAAAAATTAGAAAAATAGTTTTATTCATTTTAAGTGTTGTGTTTTTTTTAGAAAAGAAAAGAAAAAATATAGTAGATTAGTTTTGAAGTTCTTTTATAAAGAGTTTTGTTTTTGAAAATTTTCACAGTTTTCTTTACTTTTGAAAAGAATAATAAAATAAAAATAAAAAAATAAAAAAAAAATATAAATAAATATACAAACCGGGTGGAACCGGTTTGTATTTATAAAAAGAAGAAAGTAAAAAAACCAAACCGGTTGGAACCGGTTTGGAAGTTTTGAAAATAAAAAGGGGTTGTTTCAAACCGGTTCCAACCGGTGTAAACCCTTTTCAAAAGGGGCGTACAACAGATCGGAGGGGGCTCCAATTTTGTGCGCCAAAATGCTTTTCCCCCTCTGATTTTCCCATCTTCCTTCTGTTTTTCCTAATTGCCGGATTCCCTCATCTTCTTCTTCTTCTTCTTCTTTTTCCAGCAGCAGCAGCAGCCGATCATCCTCATCCGGTAGCAAGGAATTTTCCAGTCGATTGCGGCGCCTGAAGTGGAAGCCATATCTTCTCCGATTTCTTCCAGCTCCATTCCACGGTAAGTCTTCATCTCCTACTTCTTCTTCTTCTTCTTTATTTCTTCTTCATCCTCTGTATTTTCTTCTTTCTCTTCTTCCTCCGGTTCAGATCTTCTTCAGTCTGATTTTCATTTCTTCTACTTCTTCTTCTTCTTCCTCCTTTTCTTCTTCAGAACTTTTTCTTCTTCTTCTTCTTCTTCTTCTTCTTCTTCTTCTTCTTCTTCTTCTTCTTCTTCATATGCTCTTGTTTAGCATTGTTTACATAAAAAAAAAAAATAGATATAAAGACCGCATGTTTTTCTTTATCGTTGTTCATTCCATAAAAAAAATTAGATCGTATATTTCTGTAATGACCTATTTCTCATTGTGAATTAAGCATCAGATCTGTAGCATTCTTTAAATTTCCTTAATTTTCTGAGTAGAATTTTGTTTTGTTATTGGCATTTGAATTTTTGTTGATTTTCTGCAATTACTGAGTTCCTGTAATTCCGATTTTTTTTTTCATTGCTTTTAGTGTTTCTTCCATTTATTTCTTGTTTTTGTAGTCTGATTCATTCATTGCATAGATTTCCCTATTTTGCATTCATTATACTTCCTGTTTAACGTTTTGTTATTTTCATTTCTTGTTTTTCTTGAATTTCGGTTTCCAGTTTTCTTTAAATGAATTTCCTGTTTGTTAATTCCTGAATTTCCTGTAGTGTTTTCTGTAATTTCCAGTTCTGTTTTTCATTTTATTTCTCATTCTCACAATGTCATGCATTTTATTTTGTTTACTGTTTCAATTTTAGATTTCCTGCTTTTCATTTCATTTTCTGTTATGTGTACTTTTTGATTTTTTACATACTGTTTTTTTCCTATTTTGTAATTTCTTATTTCCAGCATATTCTATGTTTTTTATTTTCAGCATGTTCGATGTTTGTAATTTTAGTCTATCTGTCTTTTGAATATTTTGTTTTGTTTCTAATGTCTTCATTTTCTGTTTTACCTGTTTACTAAGTTTCTTGTTTTTCCTATTTTTTTTACTTGTTGTTTCCCTGTTTTTCACCTTCTAAATTCATTTTGCTAAGTTTCTATCTCTTTCATTTCTAATTCCTGTTTTTCATTGCATTACTTTTGTTGTTCTTCAGTTTTTCTTTTCATTTTTCTATTTTTCAAACACTTCATTTCATGTTTTCACATTCCATTTTTACATTCAAATTCTGTTTTACATTCATTTTCTAGTTTTTACATGTTGTTTCCCTGTCTTTCAATACCTTGATTTTCTGTTTTCGTGTAAATTCCTATTTCTTTCTGTTTTGCATCTCTTGATCATTTTTTTTTCATTTTGTAATTGTTAGTTAATTGTTTTCTAATTAGTTAATTGGTTAGTAGATTTAATTAGAATTAGTTTTTCAATTGTAATTAGTCAATTAGATGTCTTTTATCATTTCTTTCATGTTCTAGCTCTGGTACTGCTCGTGTTCCTTTGAATTGTGCAGGATAGCACAGGAGTGGAGTGGAAGTGATTACGTGACACGAAGTACAAAGAATAAAGTCTTTTTGCTTTTATTTTTAGAATTAGGAATTTTAAAGTGGGTTTGTAAATATTGCACTTTACGCCCTCTGCGAAGGGTATTCATTTGTTGTATTAGCTAGTTGTGTTTACTTTTCTGAACATTTTACATTTCCATAATTCGGCAATAAAGATTAGTTTAGACTTGTGTACTTGAATACGATATATTCCCGTTCCCTGAGTTCGACCCGGTCTCATCCACTAGTGAGAACCGGTTTTTTTATTAGTTGATGTCTGGTTTTCACATGTTTTTCATATAAAAATCTTTTCAAAATTACAACGATTTAAAAGAAGACATCAAATTTTTGGCGCCGTTGCCGGGGAACGGCGTAATATTAGTATTCACTTTATTGCCTAGTGTTTGCTTTGCATTTAGGTTTAGAACCACGTATGTGCATATCTTAGAGAAGAGCTTACTTTTCTGCACAGCCCACCTATTAGGATTCCCTTAGAGGTGACTATGTACGATTGGTACCGTACACATAGATTTTATATTTCTTTGCATAATCTCTGTTATGTGTAACTGCGTGGTGTTTGTTTAGTTTTTGTTGTTTTTAGTTTACTCGCTTTGTGGTTTGCGTGGTTTGGCCGCTTAGTGCGTTAGTTAGGTAGAAAACCCAAAGTTAGGATGTGAGCTACACCGGTCTACTCTAAGGTGTATGCAAGGGCGACGCTCACTTGACCCTGAGCTGGTAGAGCCGATTGAGGACCCCGAGTCCCTTATTAGGACAGCCCAGAGATCTGCAACCATGGCTGAGAATCAGCAGATTACTCGTCCCCTTAGGGAGTACTTCATGCCTAACACCTATACTCCCGCCTCCTGCATCACAAGACCTGATGTAGGAGCAAATCAATTTGAGATTAAGGCCAGTGTAATCCAAATGTTACCTTCATTTTATGGCCTTAGCAATGAAGATCCATATCGTCATCTCGACGAATTCTTAGAGATTTGTTCTACAGTGAGAATAAACAACTTTGGAGATGATGCTATGAGGTTGACCCTGTTTCCCTTCTCTCTGAAGGATAAAGCCAAACACTGGCTGAAGGCATTAGATACAGTTAGAATTACCACGTGGGAACATATGCAAAGAGAATTTTTAAAGAAATATTTCCCAATCGGTAAGACGAATCAGTATCGAAAAGCCATCACCAGTTTTACGCAAATAGAGGGGGAACTGTTTCATGAGACTTGGGAGAGGATGAAGGATCTTCTCCGCAAGTGTCCCCACCACCAGGTGCCTCGATGGCAACTGGTGCAATATTTCTATGACGGTCTTACTGAGAAGAATCGTCAAATGGTTGATGCCGCATGTGGGGGCACTTTCATGCTCAAGAGTGAGGATGAAGCGTGGTTGCTCTTTGAGACATTAAGCGAGAATTTGATGCACCACGCGACAGCTTCACGGTCTGATAGAGTTACACCTGTACATGATAGTGCTAAGAAGGCAGGTATTTTCGAAATAGGGATGAACCTTGAGTTAAGCAACAAGGTAGACCAACTATCCCAGAAATTAGATCAATTATTGTTGGGTCCCTCTCCTGCCATGCAGGTGTGTGCGTTGTGTGCGAGTCCTGCACACCATGTTCTCCAATGTCTAGCTGCGCCACAGTATCCTGAGTTTGTCCAAGAGCAAGCTCAGATAGCTCAAAACTTCACTAGGCCCGCACCCAATCCATTTGCCAATACTTACAACCCGGGCTGGCGAAACCATCCAAATTTCTCATGGCGTAACTCACAGGCTCAAGCCCCTAACCCTTCCCATAGTCAATCCAGACAAGGTGGTTATACGCCTGGATTTCAAAGATCCAATGACCCTCCAGCCCAACCTGCTTATACTCAACCCCATTTTCAGGAGCCTTCATCTAGTCAATCTTTTGAGGATAAGATTTTGCAAGCTTTGAGCTCACATACCCAGTCGATTGCAAAGTTAGAAACTCAAATGGGGCAGCTCGCTGAAGCACTTAGCAGGAGAACTGAGGGAGCATTGCCTAGTCAGCCTATAGTTAACCCTAGGGGTAAAGAACCTCTGCAGAGTTTGCATATGACAGATACACATCAAGAGCAAGCTCAGGCAGTAGTAACCCTTAGAAGTGGGAAGCAGTACCATTCGAGGGAGGCTGCAGAAGAAAGAAAGAAGATAAGTAAGAAGCAGCCTGCCCCTAATGTTGTACCCCAGGAAAGCGAGAAGGTTCTTCCATTTGAGCCTTCCACAACCCATATTCCTAAAGCCCCCTTTCCTGAGGCGTTAGAGAAACCGAGAGCATTAGGTAAGTCGGGAGTAAACATGCAAGAGATGCTTGAGATATTCAAGCACGTCCATATAAACCTTCCCTTACTAGATGCCATCCAGCAAGTCCCTGCATATGCAAAGTTCCTCAAAGAGCTTTGTACGCAGAAAAGGAAGTTGAGGTCCCATGCGCAGAAGAAAATATATTTGACGGAGCAGATCAGTGCAGTATTGCAACACCATACTCCACCCAAACTTAAGGACCCAGGGACCCCTATCATATCATGTGTCATAGGAAACATTACTGTTGAGCGTGCTTTGCTTGACCTTGGGGCAAGTGTTAACATTTTGCCGAGTTTCTTCTATGACAAATTTGGATTGAAAGAGATGAAATCTACACCTATGACGCTTCAATTAGCAGATAGATCGATTAAGGTCCCGAGAGGGATACTTGAAGATGTGTTAGTCAAGGTGGAGGATTGTTATTTCCCTGTCGACTTCGTGATATTAGATATGGAGGGAGTTGATAGCATCAGACAGACTCCTATTATTCTTGGTCGCCCTTTCCTAGCTACCGCCAATGCGTGCATTAATTGCCGCACTGGTGAAATGGATGTTTCATTTGGAAATAGGAAAATGAGGATGAACATTTTTTGTGCATCGATGGAGTCTGATACTGAAGAAGCTTCTTTTGAGGTTGATATCATTCAAGATATTATAGAAGCTGAACATGATTGGTTGTTGAGTGATCCACCTCAAGAGGAGATTGATGAATCATTCAAAGAGGATCGCCTTGATATGATAGATAGTGAGGCAGATAATGTCAGTGGGATTTGGCATCCTGAACCACTTCCAGAATTAGCTGAGAAGCACGCAAAGCCATCAATAGAGAGTCCCCCAGAGTTGGAGTTGAAGCCTTTACCAGCTTCACTCAAGTATGTCTTTTTAGGAAAAGAGCAGACTCTCCCAGTTATTATTTCTGCAAACCTGACAGATTCACAGGAGCATCAGTTGTTACAGGTTTTGCATGAGCACAAGGAAGCTATTGGATGGTCTGTGGCGGATTTAAAGGGGATTGACCCCTCCTTTTGTATGCATCGGATCATTATGGATGAGGGAGCTAAACCTTCAAGAGAATCACAAAGGAGATTAAATCCTCACATGAAAGAAGTGGTGAAGAAGGAAATAGTTAAATTGTTAGATGCTGGGATTATTTATCCTATCTCCGATAGTCAGTGGGTGAGTCCTACCCAGGTTGTTCCCAAAAAGTCTGGGCTCACTGTGGAAAAGAATGAGAAAGGAGAGAGCATTCCCATGAGGATTACTACGGGATGGCGAGTATGTATTGACTATAGGAAGTTGAACAGTGCAACTAGGAAAGATCATTTCCCGTTACCGTTCATCGACCAAATTTTAGAAAGACTTGCAGGCCAGCAATATTATTGCTTTTTAGATGGATATTCCGGATATAACCAGGTGGCCGTTCATCCCGAGGATCAGGATAAGACGACATTTACCTGTCCCTATGGTACATTTGCATATAGGAGGATGCCGTTTGGGCTTTGTAATGCCCCGGCTACATTTCAGAGATGTATGATGGCGATTTTCTCTGACATGATGGATGATGTCCTTGAGATTTTCATGGACGATTTCTCGGTTTATGGCTCTTCTTTTGATAATTGTCTCCAAAAATTATCTCGTGTACTTCAGCGCTGTAGGGAGACAAATCTAGTGTTGAGTTGGGAAAAGAGTCATTTCATGGTACAGCAGGGGATTGTTCTTGGACATATTGTGTCTGAGAAAGGTATTGAGGTCGATAAGGCAAAAGTGGAGACCATTGTCAAATTAGCTCCACCGACCTCTGTGAGGCAAGTGCGTTCATTTTTAGGGCATGCAGGTTTCTATAGACGGTTCATTAAGGATTTTAGTCAGATTTCTAGACCGTTGTGTAACCTGCTGTCGAAAGATCAGTCGTTTGTGTTTGATGATGCCTGTCTGAAGGCATTTTTAGCCCTAAAGGAAGCATTGACCACTGCTCCTATTCTCAGATCTCCTGAGTGGTCAGTGCCTTTTGAGATTATGTGTGACGCTTCAGATTATGCGGTTGGAGCTATTTTAGGACAGAAAATTGAGAAACGATCTCATGTTATTCATTATGCTAGTAGGACTCTTTCTGACACACAAATGCATTATACTACCACTGAGAAGGAGTTACTAGCCGTTGTATTTGCACTTGAGAAGTTTCGATCATATTTGTTAGGCTCCAAAGTTATCATTTACTCAGATCATGCTGCATTAAGATATTTGATGAGTAAAAAGGATGCTAAACCGCGTCTCATTCGTTGGATTCTTCTGTTACAAGAATTTGATATTGAGATTCGAGATAAGAGTGGATGTAAGAATCTTGTAGCAGATCATCTGTCTAGACTGACTATAGATTCATCTATTGATCAACGACAGATTGTTGATTCTTTTCCGGATGAGCAGTTATTTCATGTCAAGCGTTTACCTTGGTTCGCGGATATTGTAAATTTTCTGGTTACTAGAGAGTATCCTGCGCACTGGAACCGGAATGAAAATGATAGATTTTTTGCGCAGGTGAAACATTATTTTTGGGAGGAACCAGAATTATTTAGATCTTGCCCGGACCAGATGATTCGGAGATGTGTGCCTGAAGAAGAGTATCATTCCATTTTATCATTTTGTCATTCTTTAGCTTGTGGAGGTCATTTTTCTAGTCGGAAGACCGCTGCAAAGGTCCTTCAGTCTGGATTTTGGTGGCCCACACTTCATAGAGATGCTCACGAATTCTGTAGGAAGTGTTTGCGATGTCAGCAAACAGGTCGCATTACCAAGCGCGACATGATGCCTCTTTTACCTATTCTGATTGTGGAAATTTTTGATGTTTGGGGCATTGATTTCATGGGTCCTTTTCCGCCATCATTTGGATTTACATATATTTTAGTGGCGGTTGATTATGTTTCAAAATGGATCGAGGCTGTGGCCACCCGGACCAACGATCATAAAGAGGTGCTTCGGTTTATTAAGCACAACATTTTTAGTCGGTTCGGAGTTCCTAGAGCGATCATCAGTGATGGTGGTACACATTTTCGTAATGTGCAGGTAGCTTCCTTACTTAGGAAATATTCTGTGCATCATCGGATTGCTACACCTTACCACCCACAAACCAGTGGCCAAGTTGAGGTATCTAACAGGGAGATAAAGAGGATTCTTGAAAAGACAGTCAGACCAGACCGCAAGGATTGGTCTCAGCGCCTTGATGATGCCTTGTGGGCTTATAGGACTGCTTTCAAGACCCCGATTGGTATGTCACCATTTCGATTAGTTTTCGGTAAACCTTGCCATCTTCCTGTTGAGTTAGAACATCGAGCATATTGGGCTATAAAAAAATTCAATTTCAACATGACCCAAGCTGGAGTCGAGAGAAAATTACAATTGAGTGAGCTAGAGGAATTGCGTAATGAAGCCTATGAAAGTGCAAAGATTTACAAAGCTCGAACTAAGCATTTCCATGATCGATATATTGTTAGGAAACAGTTCGAGCCTGGGCAAAAGGTATGGCTTTATCATTCACGTCTTCATCTTTTTCCAGGTAAGTTGAAGTCAAGATAGAATGGTCCATTTGTTGTGCATAGGGTGTTTCCATATGGAGCGATAGATCTTTTTGACCCTCGTACGGGTGCTATTTTTAAAGTAAATGGGCAACGGCTGAAGCCTTATATCTCAGATATTGTGACAGGACAAGACATTGAGGATGTTGATCTTTTAGAAGTTTAGGACTCACACATGTTTGTATATATTTTAAAAATTTTGTAAATATTCATAGAAAAACAAATTTTTTTTTTTAAGAGTACTTTCATATAGTTCATGTGCATAATTCATAAACCATAATCATGGTAAGCATATTTTCACATTTTAGATTTCATTGAGTTTACTTTCTTTCCCTCATTGATTTTATCTCATGTGCATTCACTTAGTTTCACATAAGCATGGGGGAATGCCACTGGGACAGTGTAATTCAAGCATGGGGGAGGGTGTAGTAGCTCACCAGAATATTTTTGTCTACGTTCTTGCACATGTTTACACATCTCTCATAAAAAGTAGATTTTTAAAGAAAGAGTTTGAACTTATATGAATGTTATTTCAAATCTGATGTTTTTAGAGGATTTTTAAGCCCCACGAAATTTTTTTCTGACATAGATCTAAAAATTATGGTTGTTTATGTGGATTTCGAGGAAATGATGATAGATACATGTTAGAATTTATTTTGAGTCATAAATATGAATATGCACAGTTCTATTTTTGAAAAACTAAGCAAATGAACAAAAGCATAAAAATGAGCTCAAAAAGTGAGAAAAAGCATGCGTTAGGTTGTTTGGATAATTCCACAATCCTTAATAGATGGAACTTAGATGTAAGTTGAAACTTTTAAGTCCATTTGCATAAGGGAGAGTGGAAAACTTTGTGATCCTAAGTAACTGAGAACAGATACAAGTTGAAATGTTTGACTCTCATGTTATAAGGGTGAATGAAGGAAGTCACTTTTATGTCTTAGTTGATATCTTTTGGTATGAAGAAAAAAAATATAGAAGATATTGACATTGCACAAGGTATAAAAGCAGACCACACGCAAGCTATAAGAGAAAAATAAGTGCGCAAAAAGAAAAAGCGTGAAAAGAAAAAAAGAAAGGAAAGAGCTTAAAAAGAAAAGTTCAATGCTTAGAAGTGTGATTGAGAAAACCTGTGCAGAAAACATATGAGTGAGGATAAGTAAATAATAATATGTTTTTATTGGATTTTCTAAGAATAAAACATAAATAATTGTGATTTTTAGAACAGTGAAAGAAATTCTTTTTCTATGGTGGTACATAAAAGACTCTAATTATATTTTGATTTTGAAATAACAGGAAATATTTGTAAAAATAAAGTCTTTGATTACCTACTGATTATGAGGATGTGTAATATTATGCATACATGACAGAAATGTTTGTGGGTAGCATCACTGCAAACCCTCACGAGACCTTACTCGTCCACTGGGGTAACCCAGGGGGTGAAAGGGCTTGTTGCATGAGCTAAATGCAACCGTGATTCCTACGAAAGTGAGTTAGGTGATAGTTTGATTTCTTGCATTTTTCTAGTTTGCTCGAGGACTAGCAAAACATAAGCATGGGGGTATTTGATCATGCATATAATTCAGGGTTTATTAACATTTAAATATGCATGATTTTATGAAATAATGTTTCAAAAACCCAATTTTATGTTAGTTTTTGAGTAAATGTGCTAAAATAATTTAAAATTAGAAAATGAATAAAAAAATAGTTTTATTTTACATTCTTATGCCTATTTTAGTTTTAGTTGGTTTTAGTTTTTATTAAAAAGAAAAAAAAATTAGAAAAATAGTTTTATTCATTTTAAGTGTTGTGTTTTTTTAGAAAAGAAAAGAAAAAATATAGTAGATTAGTTTTGAAGTTCTTTTATAAAGAGTTTTGTTTTTGAAAATTTTCACAGTTTTCTTTACTTTTGAAAAGAATAATAAATAAAAAAATAAAAAAAAATAAAAAAAAATAAAAAAAAATATAAATAAATATACAAACCGGGTGGAACCGGTTTGTATTTATAAAAAGAAGAAAGTAAAAAAACCAAACCGGTTGGAACCGGTTTGGAAGTTTTGAAAATAAAAAGGGGTTGTTTCAAACCGGTTCCAACCGGTGTAAACCCTTTTAAAAAGGGGCGTACAACAGATCGGAGGGGGCTCCAATTTTGTGCGCCAAAATGCTTTTCCCCCTCTGATTTTCCCATCTTCCTTCTGTTTTTCCTAATTGCCGGATTCCCTCATCTTCTTCTTCTTCTTCTTCTTCTTCTTCTTCTTCTTTTTCCAGCAGCAGCAGCAGCCGATCATCCTCATCCGGTAGCAAGGAATTTTCCAGTCGATTGCGGCGCCTGAAGTGGAAGCCATATCTTCTCCGATTTCTTCCAGCTCCATTCCACGGTAAGTCTTTATCTCCTACTTCTTCTTCTTCTTCTTTATTTCTTCTTCATCCTCTGTATTTTCTTCTTTCTCTTCTTCCTCCGGTTCAGATCTTCTTCAGTCTGATTTTCATTTCTTCTACTTCTTCTTCTTCTTCCTCCTTTTCTTCTTCAGAACTTTTTCATCTTCTTCTTCTTCTTCTTCTTCTTCTTCATATGCTCTTGTTTAGCATTGTTTACATAAAAAAAAAAAACAGATATAAAGACCGCATGTTTTTCTTTATCGTTGTTCATTCCATAAAAAAAATTAGATCGTATATTTCTGTAATGGCCTATTTCTCATTGTGAATTAAGCATCAGATCTGTAGCATTCTTTAAATTTCCTTAATTTTCTGAGTAGAATTTTGTTTTGTTATTGGCATTTGAATTTTTGTTGATTTTCTGCAATTACTGAGTTCCTGTAATTCCAATTTTTTTTTTTCATTGCTTTTAGTGTTTCTTCCATTTATTTCTTGTTTTTGTAGTCTGATTCATTCATTGCATAGATTTCCCTATTTTGCATTCATTATACTTCCTGTTTAACATTTTGTTATTTTCATTTCTTGTTTTTCTTGAATTTCGGTTTCCAGTTTTCTTTAAATGAATTTCCTGTTTGTTAATTCCTGAATTTCCTGTAGTGTTTTCTGTAATTTCCAGTTCTGTTTTTCATTTTATTTCTCATTCTCACAATGTCATGCATTTTATTTTGTTTACTGTTTCAATTTTAGATTTCCTGCTTTTCATTTCATTTTCTGTTATGTGTACTTTTTGATTTTTTACATACTGTTTTTTTCCTATTTTGTAATTTCTTATTTCCAGCATATTCTATGTTTTGTATTTTCAGCATGTTCGATGTTTGTAATTTTAGTCTATCTATCTTTTGAATATTTTGTTTTGTTTCTAATGTCTTCATTTTCTGTTTTACCTGTTTACTAAGTTTCTTGTTTTTCCTATTTTTTTTACTTGCTGTTTCCCTGTTTTTCACCTTCTAAATTCATTTTGCTAAGTTTCTATCTCTTTCATTTCTAATTCCTGTTTTTCATTGCATTACTTTTGTTGTTCTTCAGTTTTTCTTTTCATTTTTCTGTTTTTCAAACACTTCATTTCATGTTTTCACATTCCATTTTTACATTCAAATTCTGTTTTACATTCATTTTCTAGTTTTTACATGTTGTTTCCCTGTCTTTCAATACCTTGATTTTCTGTTTTCGTGTAAATTCCTATTTCTTTCTGTTTTGCATCTCTTGATCATTTTTTTTTCATTTTGTAATTGTTAGTTAATTGTTTTCTAATTAGTTAATTGGTTAGTAGATTTAATTAGAATTAGTTTTTCAATTGTAATTAGTCAATTAGATGTCTTTTATCATTTCTTTCATGTTCTAGCTCTGGTACTGCTCGTGTTCCTTTGAATTGTGCAGGATAGCACAGGAGTGGAGTGGAAGTGATTACGTGACACGAAGTACAAAGAATAAAGTCTTTTTGCTTTTATTTTTAGAATTAGGAATTTTAAAGTGGGTTTGTAAATATTGCACTTTACGCCCTCTGCGAAGGGTATTCATTTGTTGTAATAGCTAGTTGTGTTTACTTTTCTGAACATTTTACATTTCCATAATTCGACAATAAAGATTAGTTTAGACTTGTGTACTTGAATACGATATATTCCCGTTCCCTGAGTTCGACCCGGTCTCATCCACTAGTGAGAACCGGTTTTTATTATTTGATGTCTAGTTTTCACATGTTTTTCATATAAAAATCTTTTCAAAATTACAACGATTTAAAAGAAGACATCACTACTTAGACTTAGGTCTGAAATACAACACTCCTCAATCTAGGACTTGTATGAAAACAATGTTTGCTTCTTCAAAAAATTTCAAAATTCTATCTCTTTAGGACTTAGAGCCCTCTGTTTGTCTGCATGTGATCATTTTTCAAAAACCACCCCACCTATGTCTACCCGGTCTTCACGTTGCTGGGCTCTCTTCCAGAACCATAGTTCGGGACAGAGCCTCACAACTGGGCCACTTATTTGGGCTAACGCCCCCCCTGCCACGTACCAAGAGCCATAGTCCAACGTATATCGGCAGGTGCTCAAGAATGTTGGAAAAACACAAGCCTAGAACCAGAGATGAATTTCTATGCCACGTACTTCAAGTCTCGGCTCGAGTATATCGTCATAACTAGATTGGTCAGAGTTGATCTGGGCCTAGAGTCAGGATTAGGGTCCTAAAGCTCTTTCAAAATCAATGCATTTAGAGTCAGCTTCTTAGGGGTTGTTGTATGTGCATAATTGTTTGTGATTGAATGTATACTATTCATTTTCTTCTTATTTTCTCATACTTTTCCCAATTTTTCCAAAATATCAGACAATTTTTCAAAATACCTTATTTTTCATCTTTTGTGAAATATCTCCTTTTTCTCAAAAACCCTGGACGATTTTTCCAAATTATCCATCTTTTCTTCAAAACTCCAGGTGATTTTCCTTTCTTTCATTCCTATGGATTTCGAATTTCCAGCTTTTTATTTTATCCTGCCTGCAATTTTCAAAATTCTTGTATTTTTCCAATGTCTAATTCCAATCTTCCTATTTTTAAGTCCAATGGCATCCAGTCAGCTCGACTCTATTTTTCCTGAGGGTCATATCTCCTATGAGGTGCGACAAAGTCTTCCCGAGCATCGAGCTCTCGACACCGGACCCTTCTTCCCCCGGTGGTACTATGTTTGGTTCAAAAACTTCTCTCGTATGTTTATGGACCACTTGAGCGATTGCGGGTTGGAACTGGCATCTGCAGTGGGAAAGTTGACAGTTAATGGCAATCAGATTCATGCACTGGCAGAGCGGTGAAATCCGCGTAATTGTACATTTTGGTTCCCATGGGGCGAGATGACACTACTGATGGATGAGTTTTCAGAGATTATGGGACTGCCCAAGCCAGCCGATCAGCCTGGAGATCCATTAGTACAACAATTTTTTATCAATGTCAAGGGTCTAGACCCTAAAGATGCTGTGGCTCGCATGACAAGACGCAAGTCTTGGCCATTGATTGAAGAAAATGAGAATGAATACGTGAGTCTGATAGAGATCTACCGACAGTATGGAGAATTCGCAGAAGTTAGCTCGTTGTCCAGGACAGCTCGAGAGAGAATTCAACATGCGATGGTCCTGTGCACTGTGGGACTCACTTTCTTTCAAGATGGACAGAATTATGTGGATGTCAGAATAGTACAACTTCTGAGAAGATGGGGAAGTCGACAGACCAGTCGTCTCTCGATAGCTATGGCCGCACTTGCTTTTCTATATAGAGGACTAACCCACTTCACAATGGGAGAGTCAATCTTAGTCGAGGGATGTACCTATGCTCTTCAATCTTGGTTCTTTCAGCATGTACCGACTAGAGCGAGTTCGTTCAGATATAACGGCAAGGAGCTCCTTCCAGTTGTGCGGTACCGATTCCTGATCGATTATCTGCAAGAAGAAGAAGTGGTGTGGGACTATTTTGATCGAGAATTATCGCCTTTCAGATACACCTATGCATATGGCAAGAGATTCAAGCTGCTCGGTCCATTCTTTTGCGCCTACTATCATCCAGAGCGATGTGTTCGACATTTTTCTCAGAGACAGAAGCACATAGAGATGTGGCTGCTATCAGGAGTCGTGCTAGAGTTCGACCTTGCATCAGCACAATGGTCCGGAACATATCATTCTGCCAGATATGGCTGAGACTCTTTTGTTACTCTTCCACTTTTTCCTAGCCCTCGTGTCTCTGCTAGTTATAAAGAGTGGTGGCAAATTGTCTGTCTGCCCCCTCTTTCCCAAGTTTATTATTGATACAATCATGTTTTTCTTTCAATAAATAAAAATCTTGCAAATTCTTCAATTCTTGGTTTGATGACCTCGCCTAGGTAACAAAGCATAATTTTCAGTTGTTTATTTTCTTTGCAAAGGAATGACAACACAATTGTCGTAATCCCAGCGACGACTCAATCCCTAGTAATGGGATACTTTTTCAATTTTCTACCAAAATTCTCAGCAAATATTCTCTTCCAATCAAAATCTCTTTCAAAAGCCTAATCATTAATTTTGCTCTGCAGAGAGCATTCGTGACATTCAATGGTTCAGACAAGGTCAGGAAAGAAAACTGCATCAGTTGAGGGCATCGTATATTCAACAGCTTCGGAAGAAGAAATGGATTCCCCGCACTCAGGCAAAAATCAAGGGCAGCAAGCAGATGATGGCATCGATCCTCAGATGTATGCCATGTTCAAAAAAATGATGAGCAAGATGCTGGCAGAGCAAGCTGAAGCCAAAACAGAGCAAACCCAGGTCAAGCAGAATGCTGAGGGTCACACAACCAAGAAGCAAGTAAAGATATCTAAAAAGTGTGTCCAGCGTGAAGATACATCTGATAAAGAGGAATCAGTGGGAGACACGGATGAAGAAATTGAGACTCAGCAGATACTCTGCAAGTCTACTCAGGGGCAGGGGTCAGCCCATAGATTCAAAGATCAGTCTATCAGTGATTCTGACCAACCAAAGTTCAGAGATATGGTGAGGATAGTTCAAGATCTGCAGGCCCGCGACCAGGGCAAAAGGATTTTCACAAGCAAGGATATTTATGATGGTTTGGAAGGAGATGACAACCTAGAAGATCTCCCTCGCAAATTTGTCAAATTTGATGGGACTGGCAATCCCAAGGCTCACCTGGCTATGTTCTTTGTAGAATGCAATAGATTCAAGAGAGACAATCGTGCTTTGTTTAGATGCTTTCCTCGCAGTCTAGAGGGCACTGCCGCCAAATGGTATTCAGAGCATATCAATCCCATTGAGTTGAAGGAATTCGACAAGGTGGTTAATCTTTTCATTGAGTGATTCTTGTTCAATACTGAGGTGTTGCCCACCCTCAATCATCTCTATAATCTGAAGCAGAAAGAGGATGAAAAGGTGAGAGATTTTATCCATAGATGGCGATCCACCTGCAATCAAATGAAGGATCCGATATCAGAAAAGCATACGTTGTCGATCATCCTGAATAATTTCTCCCAACCTTTGAGAGGACTGATCTCTACTTCCCCAGCACGATCTTTTATCGAATTGATAGAACGAGCTGAATGGCTCGAGATGGGAATAGATAATGAAGTATATGAGAGTCTCACACTCTCAAAGAGCAATTCAGATACCAAAAAGAAGTCAAACTTCATATTCTCTGCGAATGCCCCCGGCAACAGCAATGGCAAAAGCAAAAGGGGTGGCAGAAAGAACCACACCGGCGGATCAGGGAGTCTAAATTTCAGCAAAGATAATCATACAGGACAAGAGGACAGAATCAACAAGCAGAATGACAACCCTCTCTCGAGCATCCAACTAGAATCAAAACCCCAAGGGAGACCAAAGCATGACGGTTGGGGATACGACCGCAATTTTACTCCCTTAGAACAACCACTCGAGCAAGTTCTGGAATACATGATAGCCAAAGGGATGGTTAGACTCCCCAAGATAGCGGATCCTCCTGTGACCATGGGAAGGTTTAAAGATCAATTCTGTAAGTTTCATTGAACAATGGGTCACGATACCGAGCATTGTTTCATCTTCAAGATCAATTTTCATATCTCCTTAATAATCTAAGCTGTAATTAAATATCTACAAAAAGGGATCTCTCAATTATTGTCAAGATGAAGACAAATTATGCGAGTTAGACCCCCAGGGCCAAAGAAGATTTGAATCATCTCCAAGATAAAGGAGTTTGTGACGGATCCTTCCAGGGAAAGTTCAGATCACCGTCAAGATGAAGGCGACTGCGATGAGCCTCTCGACAAACCCTAAAAGATATTTAATTTCTGCTACCATCAAGAGATTCTCAACCAAAGATCCAATACCGTCAAGATAATCCCTAAGGCAAAGAAGGATCGGAGCATCTCCAAGATGAAGGAGTTTGTGACGTACCCTTTCCCCCAAAAAGAGAGAAAAGTCAGGACATCTCCAAAATGAAGGATGATGTAATACCCAATAACCCAAGAGAGCTCCAATTCTGCCAAAAAAAAAGAAAAAAAAAGAGTGCAGAAAGATCATCATGAGAAAAGAATCCCAGGATATCAGACTGCCAAATTTGCCAAAAATCCTCTTTAAATTTTGTTAAATTCTATTATCAATATTCTTTCACCAATTGCTTTCACAATAACAAGAATACTCTATTTTCTGTTCATATCAAGGAAATTGATAGCCTCCTAGAAAGAAAGTCAATTGCAAGCAATTTGAATTCGAATATTGATTCTACGGAGTTAAGCCCAATCAAAGGTAATACTTTAGGTAGAAAAAAAGGAATATTTACGCACCAATGTGTATCATTTTCAATTATTTTGAATCAACAACATTTTTCAACATTTTGACAATATTTTTTAGCTATCCTAGCGTGAAGCGAGAGCTTGAGGTTCATCTTTGGCGCATCCTAACATCGTTTGTTATCCCTTTTAGGACTTGATAACGAGAGTTTTCAAGATTCCTTCCCTTTTGTTGGTAAAATCTAAGCGCCTGGGCTCTCAGATTCACACACTTCCCTGTGTCCCCACTGTCCCACCATAGACAGTCCAATTTCGGTTTCAGGTTAAGCCATCAATCATTTTCTCGCAAAAGGTCATCAATTTCAAAAGTTATTTAGCCTCAGCAATGAGGCGCCCAAAATCAAACCCCTTTTCAAGCTTTAGGGACCCCCAATTTCATCCTTTTGCAAAACCCCTATCGAATTCATTGTGCAGAAGTCCGAAGGTTCTATGATGGGTTCTTCTTTCGAGAATCTTATCATTTTAATTCCCGATGAGGTTAAGGGTTAAACTTGAGCCTCATTTTGATGAGGTATTTCATCTCCCGGTCAGGTTAAGGGTCAAACTTGAGCCCTGTTTTTACACGAAGTATTTTCCATCCCATCCAGGTTAAGGGCGAAACCTGAGCTTCACTTCTTTGAAGTAAATATTTCTTCTTCATTCTCCATTTTATATCTACCATTTTCATCAGGGCTAATTTCTTCACAGCAGTCAGATCCTTCTTACTGGGGCATTTTTATAGCCCAAATTTGGTATGTTTTTCTTTGCCACTAAGCTCGTCCCTAAACCGGCTTAGTAGCAAAGAGGGGCATCTATAAACACCCCAAATTTTCTTCATCCATTCTCAGACAACCCTCCTTGTGCAGTGCCAACCCTGTTAGGTCAGTGTAGGAGTCAAATCCCGAGTTTGTGTCAGAAAATTACCATTTTTGCTCACTTTCATTGGGAAAATTACCATTTTACCTCTAGGTCATCCCAGACCCCAGTCAGTTGGAGTCAACCAAGCTTAATGGTCAGTTCAAAACAGTTAGAATATCAGTCATTTCAAGCTCATCTAAGCTCACAATGAACATACCATTTCTATTTCTGACCATTTTTGCCAAAATGAGATCATTTCTCCAGGAATGAGCTCATTTCTCACTCAAATCCAAGCCAATTATCTCCAAGTTAGTCATTCACAGTCAGTAATATTCCTCAAAGTCTAGCTTGAGCTGACCAGGAGTTCAAGTGCTCCAGTTTCAGTTCAAAACCATTTCCAAGGGTCTAGGAGCCCATTTTAGCATGTTTCAACTCTTTTAGCTGAAATTGAACTCAGTTCAGTCAGTTGAGCTAGTGTTTGAGCTTCAATTTTAGTTCATCTCAATACTACTGACCTTTGTTTTAGCTCAAACCCAGCTCAGATTCATAATTCACTTCACTCCAGTGACGATTCAGTGCCATTTCTCTAAAAATTGTAGTTTTTCTTGAAAATTTAGTCGGAAAGGTCAGTTGAGTCAGTGTCTTGTCAGTTCAGTTGAGTTCTGAAACCCTAGAACCCAGTTCATTTCAGTTCAATCCAACTCAAACCCCAATTTTCAAGGTCACTCTGGCCCGGTAGAGCCCGAAAACCATTTCTTGAATCATTTTGCAAATTCTATCAATTTCAACACTTTTTGAACTGGTACAAGTGTCAATTAAAGTCCAATATCCAAATTTCTTTATTTACGGCCTACATTTTGCATAGCATTTCGTGTTATTTCTTATCATTTTGTACCATTTCTCGGCATTTCATAATATTTCATCACATCTCATTTCATTTTTGAAGTCCAGAACTCCAGTTTTATAAATTTCAATCCAGATTGACTTTTAAAAGTTCTCATAAATCAATTTCAAACCCTGGGTCTCCAAAATTGACATTTTTATCCCCGAGATTTTAAATTTGAAAATATTTTCTCAATAAAAACAATCTGAATTTCTTTTAAAATCAAATTTTCAATTTTTAAACTAGATTTGCTTCTCAATGGGGTATTGAACTTCAAATTCCGAGCTCATTTCAAAAACTGCCAAACATAGCTCGTTTCGTCCAGAAATTTTCTAAAAAGACCTTTCTACCCCTATGATTCTGAAAATGAATTTCAAATTTGGAAAGTGAACCCACTCTAAGATGGTGTTCCTACTTGTATTTTCTTTTTTTTAGAAAAAAAATAAAACATTTCTTTTGCTTTATTTTATCATTTTTTTATTATTATTTTTTATTATTATTTCTTTTCCTTTTAGAGGCGGGACCCACAAGAGGGGTCAACCAACTCCCTCTCCCTTCCTCTTCTTTCCTTTCTTTCTTCCTCTCCTTTCCTTCTTCTTCTTTCTTTTCTTTCCTTTCTCCTTTCTTCTTTTCCTTCTTTTTTTCTTCCTTTCTTTCTTTTTCTTTCTTTCTTCTTCCTCTTTCTTCCATTTCTTTCCCTCTTTGTCATTCACGTATCATCACCTCCAGCCCCCTCCTTCCTCTTTTCTTTCCCTCTCTTCCTTCTTTCTTTCCTTTTCTCTTTTCTTTCTTCTTTCCTTCTTTCTTCCCCTTTCTTTCTTTCTTTTTTTCCCTCCTTTCTTTCTTTCCCTTCCCTATTGTCCAGACACCATAAGGCCCAACCCATTCACGTACACCTTGGTTTTCCATTCTCATGAGCCCCTCTCAAAACCTAGTTCTATCTCTAATTAAAACCTAAGTTTTGGTTTTAATTGGAGAAACACTCATACGGCTGCCATTTTTTTTCCAACTCTCTCTCTCTCTCTCTCTCTCTCTCTCTCTCTCTCTCTCTCCCCTCTCTCAATAGACACTCAGCACACCCAAGTGAGAGGTCCTCCATCGTTTTAACCACAGCATAGCCACTCACCTCCATCAAGGCAGCAACATCCCCAACGATCAAAGGCTTCCAGCTCCATTGCTCCAGCAAGCACCTACTAGCAGCCTTGTTCCAGCCACCTTACATCAACCCTCCATGCTCCAACCAATACCACCATCAGCCCCCAACTCCTTCTCTAGCTGGTGATAATATCTCTAGTCGTGCAGCCATCACAAGAGGACCTCCCTCTAGTCATTCCATTGCTTTTATCCTAGCCGATCCAAGGTGTTTCCTCTTCTCTTTATGCTTTCCCACTATAAAAATCCTATTTTCTTTAGAAGGGTTAGGTTAAGATAGAAGTCCATGATCAAATCCCGAATTTACTTGTTTGAACATGCATGTGATGGGTTTTATACTTTGACGCTATATAGATGAAAGAGATTTGTCCAATCTATAGACTGGATCTTCCATCTTTATAGCCAAAAAAAATATATGTAAGCATGATTCATACCTTCATTTGTTTTTTTTCTTCTTTCAGTCTATTCATTTTAGGCATTATTTTCAGGAAAATTATAAATCTTAAGCCTTAGGTATAATTAAATTATCATGTTATAAATTGTTTTGTTAGCATCACTAGTGCTTTGCTTAAAAATCTACAAATTTTGGTTTATGCAGTCTTGCTATCATTTTATGTTCATTCTTCTTTGCCAATAAATTCTGGTAATTTTATGTTACATGACATTATGTGTTCTAGGTTTTTTGCTGAAATTTTGAATTACTTTAGTATTCCCAGTTCTATTAAATAAATCAAATCCCAAAATAGGATCGTGACCCTTCTAGAATTCTAGGTTCTGTTTTAGTAGACAAGAACCTCTGAGATCTCCTAGATGGATGATCCAAATTTCCCTTCAAAAAATACAGTGAGTCCCTATTAGAGCCTACTATTTTCCACTATTTTCCTAGCTTTTTTCAAGTAGTTTTGATCCCTGCAAAAAATCAATTTTCTCAGACCCTTCGGAAAATCTCACTTCTTCCTTGTCAGGGTCTAGACCGACCCTAACCCACTGTGTCCATTAAACCCATAGGCTGGATGTCAAAACTTCCAATATAGAAGTTATTTCTAACCCTTCCCTCTGTTGTTTCCCAAAATTTGGGAATTTTTAGAATAGTCTAAGTATTTTTTCCAAAATTAAATTCCTTGTCTGACAGATTCCCATGTCTGAGAATTTCATAGACCCAGGTCTCTGATAACCCTCTACTCTCTCGCAAAACATAACCCAAATTCCAATACTGTAAAAAGAGGAAATCTTCCTTTGTTTTTCAGGGACATTTTCTCATAATTTAAGCCATTTTTTCATCTGTCTGCTATTTTTTCCATAATTTTTTCCGAAACCTATCAGTCTACCCTAAATCCTAGAGTCGTCGGATTTCAATCCGACTTGCCGGAGCTCTCCAGCTCCGACCATAGATCAAAACCAGAATCTGTAAAAGGATTTTTTTTTGCCTAATTGTCCTCTGTCATCCGATAAAATTTGGGAAATTTTTATGGAAGTTTAGTATCTGAAATCCAATTTAGAATTAACATTTTATGCAAAATCTTGATTTTTTAGTATTTTTAGCTATTTTCCACATTAAAAAAATAACAAAAAATAGATTTTCGAGCTTCATTCTGTTTTTAGGGTTATTTTAGGTGTCCATGCCAAATTTGGCTCAAATCCAAGTTCATTTGCTTTGTGTGTTAGTTTATGTTTAAATTGAGAGGCGAAAATCATGCGAAAATCTAGTCAAATTTGATATTTTGTGATATTTTTGTCATTTTATGGTTTTTATCATGTAAATAAGCATGTCATGTCATGTCATATTAGGGTTAATTTCAATGTCGTTTGCATTTCAATTGCTCATTTTTGCAAAATTTATTTCAGAAAACCCTAGTTTCAAGGCCATAGTCTTGTTATCCAGAGCATTTTGGTCATTTTGACCTAAATTTTGAAATTCCAAACTTCAAATTTCCAAATTTTCGTGCATATCATCATATTGCATCATATTATGTTTGATTTTATTTCATTTGATTTTCAAATTTCCAAATTTTATAAAAATTCTTTTAGAAAACCCTGATTTCAAGGTCATCATGGGGCATTTTGGTCATTTTGATCCCAAATTCGAATTTCTAAGTTTATTTTCAAAATTATTCTTTATTTCTAATGTTTATATCAAGGGGGGTATGAATTTGGGTTTATATATGAATAATATTCGATAATTTCTATTATTTTTGGATAAATTCAGAAAAACCTATATTTTTGTGCTAACATTGTTTTCTAGTTTTGCAGGAATATCCAGGAAGAAGATTTTTATTTTCTTTTATTCAATGTAATATCGGATGTAATAATTTTGTATAAGAGTTACTTTTCAGCTTAGAATAGGACTTCATTGCATATAGTTTAATTTTTGCAATTTCCAATATCTGATGTATGATGCATATGCACATTTTCCAAAATCACTATGGTTGACACGAATGGCATGTGCACAAGATCTTAGGGAGTTCACAAATTTGGTGAGATTTGTATTTATGGCCATAGTCAGAATATGAAGAAAACCAAGATTTGTGATCTTCGTATTAGCCACATTCAACCTATACTCTTAGTCTAACTTCAAAAATGTATTGCATTTCTCGAAGTTTCAAAAGGATTTTCCAATTCCTCAATGAAATATCTTTCAAATTCATATTCATTCATTAAATTTGCATAATTTTCAAACTCTTTTCCCAATTCCATTTCAGAGAAATCGATTTCCCTAAAAATTCCCAAGTCTTTCTCAGGATTTGATTTTCTCAGAATTCTGAATTTTCAAATAAGATTTCAAAGTATTTCCCAAGTTCAAAATCATGATTTTCCCAATATTTAATATTCTCAATTTCAAGTTTCAAAGCTCCAAAATCAATTTTCTCAAAAACTTTGAATTATTTCTGAAATTGATTTTTCTAGAATTCTCAAATCCTATTCATAAATCGATTTTCTTAGAAAAAGCTATTCCAATCTCAAAAATCGATTTTCTCAGAGTTCCCAGTTTCCTGAGAATCCATTTTCCATTTCAAAAATCATTTTCCAATGAACTTCCTGATTTTCTCAAGATTCTAAAATCTATTTCCTTAAAAAAGCAATCCAAATCACAAAATCGATTTTCCCAAAGTTCAAGTTTTCTTGAGAATTCATTTTCCAATGCAAATTTCTCATTTCCAATGAAATTCAATGATTTTCCCAAGAATTTCATTTTCAAGCACTTTTCCAGTCATTTTCCAAGTACATCTCAATTTTCCAAGGCAAACATCATATTTTTGAAATTTGCATCTTTTCAAAATTCTATAGCACATGCCTGATTCTCTGTGCATTCTAGAAAAATAGAGCATAATTTAGATAATTTAACTTAGTCAAAGCACACATTTGATCCTTGGTTCGATTACCCCTTGTAAAGGCGCTAGAAACGGTCGAACCTCGTACCAACAAGCGGATCTCGTTCCACAGAATTTTCCCGCAAATTTTTAAAGCGAAGGTGAGTAATTTTCAAAATCAATCTTCAAAACTTTCGTCAAGTTTGACTCGCAGAATCGTTTCTCTCTCTCGCAGAGGGAGGGGAAAAAATTTTGCGATGATAATAGGGACTTGTTCCAAAATGGTTAAATCCTAGTAAAAATGATCTGTGCAATGGATATGTTGATAGTCAGTTGGAAGAACAT
The DNA here is from genome assembly GCF_984573655.1 of Nuphar pumila. Classification (NCBI taxonomy): domain Eukaryota; kingdom Viridiplantae; phylum Streptophyta; class Magnoliopsida; order Nymphaeales; family Nymphaeaceae; genus Nuphar; species Nuphar pumila. The sequence goes on along the minus strand of NC_143252.1, from coordinate 70,500,453 downwards.
TGATTCAACAAAACTGTCGTGGTTGTAGCATAATTTGAGCTCAGGTATGAGAAGTATACCTCATCGATCATAAATCATGATATGAGGTTATGATTGGAATGAATACAATGTTGAACTAAGTGAATAACATTATGAATCTAACATGTGGGAGAAATATCCTGAGTTACGCACTTAGTACTCTTAATAGAATTTCGTGAAAGAAATTCTGTTAAGAGAGTAATGATACCCACAATTTTTCAGTATCTTTCTAAAGAAATTCACGAGGCATTTTCAAGTAAAAATAGCATCTGAATCTGAAATACGAATCAAATCGATTTGTACGAGCCAGATATACTTAGGATATCTGTACCTTCGCGAATATATGCTCAAACACTTTGAAAGTCATAACTTCCTACCTGAACGAAATCAATAGATTTTCATGAGCCAACTTTCTTAGTTACGTCAATACGAAGAGAATGACGTACTTAGAATTTTTCAAAAAAAAATCACCGAAAACCCAAAATTTTTGCGGGACCCACAGAAATGTTGGTGAGACCCACAAAAATATTCCTCAGAAAATATCTTGTGGGACCCACAAAATATCCTATAGAAATATCTTGTGGGCCCCACCTCAAAAGGAACCTCTTAGAATTAAAATAAAGCTAAGGCCATAAAGGAAATGGGATTCTTTTAGGTTTTTCTAGAAAAATCCATAAAGAATGTGGGCTTGGGCTATAAATAGCCCTACCCACTCTCTCTCTTCTCATAATTTTGACCCCCTCTTTCTTGCCTTCTCTTTCTCTCCTAAACCTCCTCTAGTGATCCCAAGTAGGTCTGAGCCAACCTGACCTGGCCTGAGCTTACTTGATCTGGTCTTAACCTGCCTGACCTGGTCCTAGCTCACCTGACCTGGTCCAAACCTAGTTGACATGACTTGAACCTAGTTAGGTTTAAAGTCAAAGTTAAAGTTCTTTTTGGTCCCAAACCCTAGTTTGATTTTCTGAACCTTGACCTAGCTAGCTTGGGCTAAGTCTGAACCTGCTGAACCCAGTTGACTTGGACCAAACCGAGTTTGGTTCAAACCACTTAGGTTGAGTAGCTTGACCTACTCTTCCTCTTTCTCAACTAGGTCAACCTCATATGACCTAGTCTGACCTCTTGAAAGAAGGCTCAAACCCTGTTTGAAGCAGTTTGAGCGTTTCGAAGTTGTTTCTTCTGCGATTTAAAGTAAGTTCGCTTCGTTGATCTATCTCTTTCAAGTATTTGTTTGTTTGTATATAGCATATACTTTTTGAAGTAATATCTTACCCTAGTTCTTGGTTGAGCCCATTGGGACACTTCGTTGTTCAACCGCTCACCTCGTAACTATCATTGGATATATATGTTGAATACGCAGTATATGCGTTCTTAAAAATGGTATCTTACCCTAGTTCTTGGTTGAGCCATTTGAGATACTTCGGTGTTCACCCACTCGCCTCGTAACTCTCGTTGGATGTCGAGCTTCGTGTATATCGTCTGGTGACTGCCATCGCATCTTATATCGCCAAGGCCTTATAATTTACTTTTGTCGTCGCGTCGTATGATGCCAAGGCTCCCTGCTTTCTGCAATTTCCAATTATGCACTTCTGATTATGCATTTACTTACGTCGTTGTATTGAATGACGCCAAGGCTCCTACTTTCTGCAAATATATGTGTAGAATATTTTGTTCGGTTACACACGCCGAATAATAAGTATATGCATTTCATTTACGCTACCGCCATATAAAGTACAACCTTCTGCTTATATTACATATATGACACATAAATGAGCATTCAAATGGAGATAAACTCTAAATCGCCGATGTGATTCTCTTACTGCTCCTCGTTCAAGATTTTACTTGATGAATAAAGCTCCTATTGGAAAGGCTTCGCTTTTTGGCAAAACTGCTCTTTACGTAAAGATTAAGTCATTTACGTATGACCTGACTATGGCCTAGGGTTCCAAACAACCTTGATGGATGCAAAGTACACACAACGGTGCACATTCATTTCTCGGGTTAAGCGTAGCGATTTTTCCGTCAAAGAGGAGAGATGTCTCTTAAATTGTCAAAAGAAAAACGCGCTTTCTCCATCAAAGAGAGGAAGTGTTGCTGGAATTTCTGAAGAAGCTAGAAATAGCTCAGAAAGAACGTAGCAGGCTACTCCGTCATACAAAAGAGTTGTTACGCAGTTCGTTGGATACTTTCTACAACGTAGAAAGGATTGTCGCATCCCTACCATTGGAAGAGGGGAGGTGCTAACGAAATGGTTGGCAGAAGAGCTGTCAGAACTGGTTAAATGGCACAAACAATACCCATTGTTGGAACGATGACAGACTGACTCGTCTCTCTGATACCTGTAAGGGTACCTTGCTCCTAAGGGTCGTTGTGTCAGAGTAGTGGTTGTGCCTTGACTAGGTTATGGGCTCGTTGCGTAAAAATACACCGAGCATCTGATCCATTAAGATCGTGTCATGTGCATGCTCATTGAGAAACTGATATACAACTAGACTCGTAAGGGCCGCAGAGCCAGAGTACGTTGTCCACCCGGAAGAGGTGAGATGCTCATGATAGCCACAGTGTCGAGAGCAGAGTCAAGCATGCAAATGAATAAAATGAAAAGACCCCGCGGTTGATGATCGTGTTAGGGGCATACTGAATGGGGTCGGGTACATACTTGTTATCATCGCAAAAAATTTCCCCTCTCTTGCGAGAGAGAAACGATCCTGCGAGTCAAACTCCACCAAAGTTTTGAAAATGGTTTTAAAAATTAACTCGGTTCTGTTTTGAAAATTTTGCGGGAAAATTCTGTGGAATGGGATCCGCTTGTCGGTATGAGGTTCAACCGTTCCTGGCGCCTTTACCAAGGGTAATTGAACCAAGGATCAATTACCTGCTTTAACTTGACTCAAATATCTAAGTTATGCTCTATTTTTCCTAGAATGCATAAAGAATCAGGCTTGTGCTATGAAATTTAGAAAATAATGCAAGTTTAAGAAAATATGATGTTTGCTTTGGAAAATATGCTTGAAAAATGATTGGAAAAGTACTTGAAAATTGAATTCCTGGGAAAATCATTGAATTTCATTGGAAATCAGAAATTTGCATTGGAAAGTGATTTCTCAAGAAAATTTGAACTTTAGAAAATCAATTTTAAAATTTGGAATTGCTTTTCTGAGAAAATGGATTTGAGAATTCTGAGAAAATCTAAGAAATTCATTGAAAAAGGATTTTTTTTTAAAATGGAAAACAGATTCTCAAGAAACTGGATCCTTAGGAAAATGGGAAATATGAGAAAATCGATTTCTGAAAACTTGGGATTTTGAAATTTTAGAATTTTAAAACATTGGAAAATCTTGGTTTGAACTTAGGAAATGCTTTGAAATGTCATTTGAAAACTTAGAATTTTGAGAAAATCAGATCCTCAGAAAGACTTGAAAATTCTTGAGAAAATTGTTTTTTTTTTAAATTGAAGTTGGAAAATGAATTTGAAAACAATGCAATTTGAATAATATGAATGAATGAATATGAATTTGAAAGGGAATTTCAATTGAGGAATTGGGAAATCCTTTTAAAACTTTGAGAAATGCAGTGCATTTTTGAAATTAGCCTAAGAGTGTAGGCTGAATGTGGCTAATACGAAGATCATAAATCTTGGTTTTCTTCGTATTCTGACTATGGTCATAAATATGAATCCCACCGAGTTTATAAACTCCATAAAAGCTTGTGCACGTGCATTCGTGTCAACCATAGTGAATTTGGAATAAATGCATGAATGATATATCAAATACTAGAATTTGCAGAAATTAAACTATATGCAATGCATCCCTATTCTAAGCAGAAATGTAACTCTTATTCCAAATATTACATTGATTTTTACATTGAATTGAATAAAATAAAGAAAGAAAATAACTAAGCCTTCTTCTTGAATGTTCCTGCAAAACTAGAAAACAGTGTTAGCATAGAAATGTAGGTTTTTCTGAATTTATCCGAAAATATGAAACATTATCGAATATTATTCAGATATAAACCCAGATTCATACCCCCTTTGATATAAACATGATAAATAACGAATAAATTTTGAAAATAAAATTGAAAATCCGAAATTGGGGTCAAAATGCCCCTGATGGCCTTGAAATCAGGGTTTTCTAAAAGAAATTTTGGAAATTTGAAAATCAAATGAAATAAATCAAACATAATATGATGAAATATGATGATATGCACAAAAAATTGTGAAATTAAAAATTGAAATTTCGAAATTATGGTCAAAATGACCAAAATACCCCTGATAACAAGACTATGGCCTTGAAACCAGGGTTTTCTGAAATAAATTTTGCAAAATTGAAAAATGTGAAATGCAAGTGACATTGAAATTAACCTTCATATGATTTTACATGCTAATTTACATGAATAAAACCCTAAAATGGCGAAAATATCATAAAATATCAAATTTAACCTGATTTTTGCCTGATTTTCGCTTCTGAATTTAAAGATAAACTAACATGTGGAGCAAATGAACTTGGAATTAATCCAAATTTGTCATGAACACCTAAAATAACCCTAAAAAGAGAATGGAACTCTAAAATCTATTTTTTGTATTTTAAATATAGAAATTCAAATAAAAACCTTAAATTTTGTGATTTTTGCCTAAAATGTTGATTCTAAAGGGGAATTTAGATATCAAATTTCCATAAAAATTTCCAAACTTTTATGGGGTAACAGATAACAGTAAGGCAAGGATTTTTTACTTTTACACTTTCTGGTTTTGACCTATGGTCGGAGTTGTACTACTACAGCAAGTCAGATCGGAATCCGGCAACTCTAGGATTCGGTGGAAACAGACAGGTTTCGGTAGAAAACGTGAGAAAAATAGTAAGCAGATGGGAAAAAGTCTGAATTTTTTAAAAAATGTAACTGAAAAACATAGAAAAATTTTGTCTTTTTACACCATTTGGATTCGGGTTACGGTTTGGAAAAAGGCATGCTGTTATCAGAGACCCAATTCTCTGAAATTTTGGGATATTGAAATCTGTCTGACAGAAAATAAAATTTTGGGAAAAATACTGAAACAGTTTTAAAAATCTTCAAATTTTGGGAAATGCCAGAAAAACATGTTAGAAACAACTTTTATGTTGAAAGTTTTTGAAGACAAGCTACGGATTGAACGGACTTGATGCATTAGAGTCTGTCTATACCCTGACGGAGGTAAATCAAGATTTTCTCAGAGGTTGGGAAATCCAATTTTTGACAAAGGTCAAAACTAACTGGAAAAATCTCAAAATTTCCAGATCATCAGTATATTCAATTATGAATCCACTATGATTTTTGGATGACAATCTGGATCTCTCACAAGGGTGGTGTCGGAGGTTCTTGTTTGCTAAAGCGCAAAATAGAAATTCAAAAGGACAAAAAACCCGATGTAGGGTTTGATCGGTTTATGTGGGTTCCAAAACCCGAATAGAATCAAATTTTCAGAAGTAAATAATAGACATATAGGCCTAACTGATCTAAATTTTACAGAATTTACTAATGCAGAATCTCACATAAAAAATTGTATGGACTTCGCACACAACATCAAAACTTGTGAACTCTTAAACCAAATACTAACAAATTTACATTATATGAATAAAACAGCAAAATGAATCTATATGAACCTAAATGTGATGCTTTTAAAAATATAAAACCTAAATGAAAGCTACAAAAAGGTAAAATGATCAGGGATATGTCTTAGATCTTAATATTGGCCATTGAGGTGAGAGATCTGGTTCATCCCTTGGACGGATCATCTCCCATACATAGCCTCAATCATAAAAGTTTTAAACCATGTAAAACAAAACAATTTTGAACTGATTTCCATCTATGTTCATGAGAGCATCACTTTAATGAAATTTAACACAAGTGTTAAATCAAGAGAGAGATATATACCTTACCTTGGGGTTTTGATGCAGCTAATGACCTATTGCAACACCCGTGAAAGAGGTTGAAGAAGAAGACTGGTGATCGGCTATGGGGAGTTGGAGCTGGTGTTGCTGATGTGAAGGAGGTTGGAGATGATGTGCGTTGGCTGCAGATCTGCTGGGGATGGTGTATTAAAGGTGGAGGCTGCCTCAACTTGAAGGCCGGCTGGAAAGAATGAAAGGAAGCTACTGCCAACGATGGAGGAAGGTGGCTGTTGGGCGAGATGTAACAGTAGTGGCAATGGCTGCTGGGCGTGAAAGGAGAAGCTGGAGCTGCTATGCTGCTGTGGAGGTGGTGAAGGTGGAGCAATGGAGGTTGCTGCTGATAGCTTGAATCCGGAGGAGCTGCCAAGGAATCACCGGCTGGAAAAGATGGGGGTGAAGGAGGAAGCTTGGTTGCTGTGGTGGCTGAAGCCAAGATGCTACTGGAGATGGCAAGGGGAGGTTGCAAGGGTTGGGCTGAGAGAGGCTGCAGCAGCCAAGGGGAGAGGAGGAGAGAGTTCCAGAGAGAGAGAGAGAGAGAGAGATGAAAGAGGGATATGCGTTGAATGCTCTTTTTTTGGAGCAACTGTATGGCCCCTTTGATAAGAACTTAGGGAAAGATCAATTCTTTCCTAAGTTTTCCTTAGTTAGTAAAAAAAAGGGATTCACGTAGATGGGTTGAAGAGGTGTACGTGAATTGAGAGCCCAGTTGTTCCTCTCTTTTTCCTCTTTTTTTTTTTGGTTTTCTTAACTTAGGGAAGGTCATATCTTTCTCTAAGTTTTTAGTTTTAATTAGGGAAGGAAAGGGAAAGGGCCTCTACGTGAATGGCTAGGCAAGAGGGAAAGGAAGGGAGGAAGGAAGGGAAGAAGGAAAGAAGAGGAAGAAGAAAAAGAAAGAAAAGGGACAAAGAAAGGAAAGAAAGAAAAGGAGGGAAAAAGGAAAAGGAAAAGGAAAAGAAAAAAATGAGAAAAAAAATGGAAAGTGGGGCTGGAGGCTTGGGCGACCACCTTGTGAGTACGACCTCTCTAAAACGCAAAATAAAATAAAAAAAACAAAAATGAACAAATAAAAAGAAAATTGAAAGGAAAAAAAGAATAATTTTTTTTTGGGTAAAACAGAAATGTAAATGAGTGGGCCATCTCAGAGCAGGTCCAAATTCCACTTTTGAAATTCATTTTGACGATTAGAGGTGTAAAATAGTCTTTTCAGAAAATTTCCAGACGAAATGAGCTATTTTTGGCAGTTTTTGAAACGAGCTCAGATTTTGTAGTTCAATACCCCGTTGCGAAGCAAATCCAATGTAGAATTTAAAAATGTAATTTTGAAAGAAATCCAGATTGTTTTTCTCAAGAAAATACTTTCAAATTTATTTCTAGATGAAACGAGCTATTTTTGACAGTTTTTGAAACAAGCTCGGATTTTGAAGTTTGATACCCCATTGCGAAGCAAATCCAATATAGAATTCAAAAAATTGAGTTTAAAATAAATCCAGATTATTTTTCTTGAGAAAATATTTCTAAATTTAGACTTTCGGGGGTAAAAATGTCAATTTTGGAAACCCGGGGTTTGAAATTGATTTCTGAAAGCTTTTAAAACTTGATCTGGATTGAAATTTATAAAACTGGAGTTCTGGACTTCGAAAATGAAATGAAATGTGATAAAATGTTATGAAATGCTGAGAAATGATATGAAATGACATGAAATGACATGCAAAATGCTATGCGAAATGCTAACCCTGAATGAAGAATTTTGGATTTTAAACCCTGATTGGTAGTTGTACCAGTTCAAAAAGCATAAAAACTGATAAAATTTGCAAAATGGTTGAAGAAATGGTTTTCGGACTCTACTGGGTTAGAATGACACTGAAAATTAGGGTTTGAGCTGGATTGAACTAAAATAAGCTGGATTGAGCTGGGTTTTAGAGTTTCAGAGCTCAAATGAACTGACCAGACACTGACTCAACTGACCTTTCCGACTGAATTTTCAAGAAAAGCTGCCATTTTTAGAGAAATGCTACGGAATGGTCACTGGAGTGAAGCGAATTACGAACCTGAACTGGCTTTGAGCTAAAACAAAAGTCAGTAATACTGAGATGAACTAAAATCGAGGCTCAAACACTGGCTCAATTGACTGAACTCAACTCAATTTCAGCTGAAAGAGTTGAAATGGACTAAAATGAGCTCCTGAACACTTAGAAATGGTTTTGAACTGAAATGGGAGCACTCAAACTCCTGGTGAGCTCAAGTTAGACTCTGGGGGGTATGACTGACTATGAATGACTGACTCAGAGACAATTGACTTGAATTTGAGTGAGAAATGTGTTCATTTCTAAAGAAATGATCCCATTTTGGCAGGAATGGTCAGGAATGGAAATGGTTTGTTCATTGTGAGCTCGGGTGAGCTTGAAATGACTGATATTTTAACTGTTCTGAACTAACCAATGAGCTTGGTTGACTTTGACTGACTGGGGTTCGAGATGACCTAAGGGTAAAATGGTAATTTTCCTAGTGAAAATGGGTAAAGTGGTGATTTTCTGAAACAGACTCGGGGTTTGACTCCTACACTAACCTAACAGGGTTGGCACTGCACTAGAAGGGTTGCTTGAGAATGGATAAGGAAAATTTGGGGTGTTTACAAATGCCCCTCTTTGCTACTAAGCCGGCTTCAAGATGAGCTTAGTGGCAAAGAAAAACACACCAAATTTGGGCTATAAAAATGCCTCAGTTAGAAAGATCTGACTCGTTATGAAGAGATTAGCCCTGATGAAAATGGTAGATATGAAATGGAGAATAAAGAAGAAAAATTTTACCTCAAAAGAAGTGAGATTCAGGTTTTGCCCTTAACCTGGATGGGACAGGAAATACCTCGTGTAGAAACGAAGCTCAGGTTTAACCCTTAACCTGACTGGGAAATGAAATACCTCATCAAAATGAGGCTCAAGTTTAACCCTTAACCTGATCGGGAAATGAATTACCTCATCAAAGGAGGCTCAGGTTTGTACCCTTATCCTGATTGGGCGGAAAATGAAATACCTCATCAAAGGAGGCTCAGGTTTGTACCCTTATCCTGATTGGGCAGGAAATGAAATACCTCATCAAAGGAGGCTCAGGTTTGTACCCTTATCCTGATTGGGTGGAAAATGAAATACCTCATCAAAGGAGGCTCAGGTTTATACCCTTATCCTGATTGGGCGGAAAATGAAATACCTCATCAAAGGAGGCTCAGGTTTGTACCCTTATCCTGATTGGGTGGAAAATGAAATGGAATCCTCGAAGAAAGAAACCATGATGGAACCTTCGGATTTCCGCACAATGAATCCGATAGGGGTTTTGCAAAAGGATGAAATTGGGGTCCCTAAAGCTTGAAAAGGGGTTTGATTTTGGGCGCCTCATTGCTGAGACTAAATAACTTTTGAAATTAATGACCTTTTGCGAGAAAATTATTAGTGGCTTAACCTCAAGCCAAAATTGGACTGTCTATAGTGGGACAGTGGGGACACAGAGAAGTGTGCGAATTTGAGAGCCCAGGCGCTCAGATTATACCAAAGAAGGGAAGAAATCTTGAAAACTCTCATTATCAAGCCCTAAAAGGGATAACAACTGATGTCAGAATGCGCCAAAGATGAACCTCAAGCTCTCGCTTTACGCCAAGATGACTAGAAAATATTGTCAAAATGTTGAAAATTATTGTTGATTCAAAATAATTGAAAATGATGCACATTGTTTTGAAAGTATTCCCTCTTTTCTACCTGAAGTATTACCTCCGACGGGGCTTAACTCCATAGAATCAAGATTCGAATTCAAATTTCTTGCAATTGACTTTCTTTCAAGGAGGCTATCAAGTTCCCTGATATGAACAGAAAAGAGAGTATTCTTGATATTGTGAAAGCGATTGGTGAAAGAATATTGACAATAGAATTTCACAAAATTTAAAGAGGATTCTTGGCAGATTCGACAGTCTGATATTCTGGGATTCCTTTCTCATGACGATTTTTCTGCCTACTCTTTTTTTTTTTTTGCAGAATTAGAGCTCTCTTGGGTTTTTGGGAAATTTATTACATCATCCTTTATTTTGGAGATGTCCTGACTTTTCTCTCTCCTTTTTTTTTTGGAAAGGTACGTCACAAACTCCTTCATCTTGGAGATGTTCTGATCCTTCTTTTCTCTCAGGGATTATATTGACGATTATTGGCTCTTTGGTTGGAAATCTCTTGATGGTAGCAGAAATTAAATATCTTTTAGAGTTTGTCGAGAGGCTCATCGCAGTCGCCTTCATCTTGACGGTACTCTGAACTTTCCCTGGAAGGATCCATCACAAACTCCTTCATCTCGGACACTACAACAAAGCAGTAGATTAGCGACGACCACATTCCGTCGCTAATCCATCGCGAATCCGTCGCTAACAGGCGTAGCGACGACGAGGCGACGATATGCTTACGTCGTGAATTTTTTGATGCTAACTGGCGACGGATTTATTCCGTCGCCAGGTCCGTCGCTAATTGCGACGGACTAACGAGCGCTGTATTCCGTCGCCAATCCACCGGTACTAAACGGCGACCACGGCTTGGCGACGGATTTACTTCCATCTCTAGATTTATATGAATAACGACGGATGGTTCCGTCGCAAACACGAAAAAGAATTTAAAAAAAATTATTTGAAAATTAAATACCGAGAACGGTACAATTTATATTTCCTGTACAATTTATATTTCCTGTAAATAAAAAACAAACCACACAAAAAATTCCATATAATAAGAATCTACAACAATTAATCGTTCCACCTTAAAATTAACAAGTTTAATTATTTACAATTCAACAATTACAATTAGGAAACATAAAAAAATAGAACTTCTTCAACACAGTTCTCTAATCATCACCAAGATTTTGTGCGTCTTCTTGTTCATTGTCTTTACTTGTTCCTTCAACTCCGCTACGCTGATTATCGCTAGCAGCCTACACAAAAAAAGAACAGTCAGTATTGATAAACAAAATATAATGAAATAAATTACACACTATATGTGATTCTATCATGTGCTCATGTGTGATCTAAGGCAATAAAAAAACTCTATATGTGATTCTATCATGCTCATATGTGCTCTAAGGCAGGCAAAAAGTTATATATGTGATTCTATCATGCTCATATGTGTGCTAAGGCAGTCAAAAAATTGAATATGTGATTATAGCATCTTCATATGTGTCCTAAGGCAACTAGAAAAACTCTATATGTGATTCTACTATGCTCAGATGTGCTTTAAGGCAGGCAAAAAACTATATATGTGATTCGATCATGCTCGTATGTGTGCTAAGGCAGTCAAAAAATTGAATATGTAATTATAGCATGCTCATATGTGCTCTAATGCAGGCAAATCAAAAAAATTTATATGTGATTCTATCATAAATGATATATGTTCTAAGGCAGTAAAAAAACTCTATATGTGATTTGTGCATGCTCATATGTGTTTTAAGGTAGTCAAAAAACTGAATATGTGATTATAACATGCTCATATGTGTTCTTAGGCAGTCAAAAAACTGAATATGTGATTATAGCATGCTCATATATGCTCTAAGGCAGGCAAAAAAACTTTATATGTGATTATAGCATGCTCATATGTGCTCTAAGGCAATAAAAAAACTCTATATGTGATTCTATCATGCTCATATGTGTGCTAAGACAGTCAAAAAACTGAATATGTGATTATAATATGCTCATATGTGTTCTTAGGCAGTCAAAAAACTGAATATGTGATTATAGCATGCTCATATGTGTTCTAAGGCAGTCAAAAAAACTTTATATGTGATTCTATCATGCTCATATGTGTTCTTAAGCAGTCAAAAAACTGAATATGTGATTATAGCATGCTCATATATGCTCTAAGGCAGGCAAAAATTTTTATATGTGATTATTGCATGCTCATATGTGCTCTAAGGCAATAAAAAACTTTATATGTTATTATAGCATGCTCGTATGTGCTCTAAGGCAGGCAAAAAACTCTATATCTGATTCTATCATGCTCATATGTGCTCTAAGGCAGGCAAAAAGTTATATATGTGATTCGATTATGCTCATATGTGTTCTAAGGCAGACAAAAAACTGAATATGTGATTATACCTGAGAGGGACCTGGAATCGAAGATCCTCTGTTCAGAACAAGATTGTTGATCTCATTTCGGAGAAAGGGGGCGACGGTGTCATGGAAGTAGTTATTCAGTGATTCCGTAACGATCTGGCGTATATCATCATTGGAAAGAATAGTCTGTTGCTTGGAGCATATGTCGGCGCAAGAAGTCGGTGAGCCGTAACTGGAAGAAGCAATAACTGGTGAAGTGTTCATATTACTCCCAAACCCGAACACACGACCTTTTTTGGGTTCACCTACTGCAGTCACCCATGCTGTAGGATCAAATGATGGATGCTGAGTAGTGTCATCGCCATATCGCTCTACCATTTGTTGCTCATATGCCTCCTACAAAATAATGTTTAAAGTATTCATTAATAATTAATGATAACATTATGATAACTTGCATATATATTATAATGATTATTAATAGAATAAATACATATCATTGTCGTTCTCACCTTCTCTGATACGAAGACTCCCGTGGTCTTCCGTTTATGTGTTTCAACAAACACATCCTTGTATGGTACACTGCCTCCTTTTTCTGCTTCCTGCGAAGTTAAATGACAAAAGATTTAGTACCCAAGTTTGCAACAATACTTATAAAATTAATATTATATATTGATGAGTTACAATTTTCTTCAGGTGGCTCCCAAATGTCTTAGATCCACCTGTGTGTAGATGGGCTTCGGGCATCTTCGATTGATTTTGTGCAGCCTTCGCAGAGCGATTTCTAAATGCATCTTCCGCCCACTTATCGCATATTTCATCCCAGTAATCTCTCCTGATAGTAATAGGCCCATGGCCCTTCCACAATAATGGATCATCTACTACGCCAGATGCTTTTTTTGCTGCAGTCTTCATAGTGTGCAGCATGTCTGCAAATCTATTGGTAGCCACCTTCTGCCACACCTTCCTTGCATCATTTTCTTCCACCGTAGTTGCGAAGCGATTCGAAGCCTACAAATATTTTCAGAAAGTTAGTAGACATTACTTAAATAAATTAAATATGAAACACATTAACTATGAAGAACAACTGTATACCATGAATGAGGACCACAATCTGTCTAACACCTCCTTTGGGTACTCTTTCCATTGAGCAACCGATCCTAGTAGATGTTGAAGAAGTGAATTCCTAATCTCTCATACTACTTCTTGTGGCTCAAACCTCGTGCTTCACATGAATTGTTACACAATAAATATCGATATAAAATATTTATAAGATATGCAATAATTGAAAACAAAATACTTACGGTCGATTATCGATATACACTATTCGAATGAGTCTTCTTGTGCCAGTCTGAGAAGACCCTGTTTTCTGTGTTGGCTTCTAACTTGTGTGATCAACTGGTGTAGGTGGGTCGTGTACAGGCGCAACATCATCTGTAAAAAAATATGTTAAAAATTCTCAGAATGCGCATTTGAACTAATCAAGCATCCAATTAGTTATATGATATACCTATCACAGGAGCCCGTGAAGATGAAGGTTGAGCCTGGCTACTACTGAATGAGCGACCACTATAACCTTCACGAACCATATTCTAACAAATAACATATGTCATACAATACATTCAAATAATTCACATCAAGTATTACAATACATTAAAGTCATTCGCATCAAGTATTACAATAATTCAAATCATTCATATCAGGTACTGCAATGCATTCAAGTCATTCACATCAAGCATTGCAATGCATTCAAATCATTCGCATCAAGTATTACAATGCATTCAAATAATTCAAATCATTCACATCAAGTATTGCAATAATTCAAATCATTCGTTGCATAAATTATAATACATTCAAATAATTGAAATCATTCACATCAAGTATTACAATGCATTCGAATCATTCGTATCAAGTATTACAATACATTCAAATAATTCAAATCATTCATATCAAGTATTACAATGTATTCAAATAATTCGTATCAAGTATCACAATACATTCAAATAAAATTTTAATCATTCACATCAAGTGTTGCAATACAACTCATGCATTCGCATCAAGTATTACAATATATTCAAATAATTGAAACCATTCATATCAAGTATTACAATGCATTCGAATCATTCATATCAAGTATTACAATACATTCAAATAATTCAAATCATTCACATCAAGTATTACAATGCATTCAAATAATTCGTATCAAGTATCACAATACATTCAAATAAAAGTTTTAATCATTCACATCAAGTGTTTCAATACAACTCATGCATTGCATCAAGTATTACAATACATTTAAATAATTCAAATCACTCACATCAAGTATTGCAATGCATTCGAATCCATATATTCATGCGATAACTCATTGTCCACTATCCTACGGTACATCCATTCACGGTTTACAGTCATTTTCTTATGATGTTACGAATAATAGCCTAACGAATTAAAAGAGAACAATCAGAATGCTACGATGAACAACATATCAAATTTATCATGCAATATATGATGTCATACAATAACAAGAATTTTGATACATGCATTGATAACTTAATATTTTCATGTGCAAACTATTCATGACATGATACAATCATTTGAAACATACTTTCATTATACAATTTCACATGGAAGTCATAATCAAATTGAAAGTTACATGCAAGCATGGATACAATTACATCAAACATTGCAATACATCGTAATCATTCATATCAAACAAATGGCAAACTTGTACCTGCAGCAAACACACTTCAATATCTCACTAACTACTACCATGCCTAGCATGGACTCCGTACTCCAAAAATAAGAACACTTCAATATTCATACATTAAAATCATGCTCAGCAAGATCTTCGAACTCCAACGAAGCAATCCTAAATATCAACAACTAAGTGAGTGTGTGAACAATAAAGTGTTACATCTAATAAATTAAATAACATGTGATACGCTTGCATCACTTACTCACCATGGGTATTTACCCGATTTGCATTGTTTTTGACACTTACTTACCACAGGTGGCTGAGCACGAGCTGGTTCCGTTGAAAAATCTGCACAAAAAAACACTGTTTTAAAATGAAGTAACCACGAAAAAAAAAACTGTTCTGGCAAGGGGTCGACTCCCCTGCTGTTCCGGCAAGGGGTCGACCCCCTTACGGAACATAGGGGGTTAACCCCCTTACGGAACGTAGGGAGTTAACTGACCCCCTGTTCGGGCAGGGGGTCGACCCCCAGCCTTTCCGCCAGTGAGTCGACCCCCTACCGGAACAGCAGGGGGTCGCCCCCTGCTTGAGCAGAAAAGGCTTGACCCCCTGCCTGTTACGGCAGGTGGTTAAACCCCCTGCCGAAAAGGCAGGGGGTTAACCCTCTATCGGGGTCGACCCCCTGCCGAAAAGGCACGGGGCAAGGGTCCCCTGCCAGAAAACGCAGGGGGTTAGCCCTCTGCCGGAAGCGCAGTGGGTTAACCCCCTGCCGGAAAACGCGGGGGTTAATCCCCTCTGTTTTCCGGCAGGGGGTTAACCCCCTGCCGGAAACGGGAGGGGGTTAACCCCCTGTCGGAAATGGGAGGGGGTTAACCCCCTGCCGGAAAACGCAGGGGGTGAACCCCCTGCCAAAAAACGCAAGGGGTTAACCCCCTGCCGGAAAACGCAGGGGGTTAACCCCTACGTTTCCGACAAGGGGGTCGACCCCCGGCCGGAACAGCAAGGGGTTAACCCCCTGACTTTCCGACAGGGGGTCGACCCCCTGCGTTTCCGGTAGGGGGTCAACCCCCTGCCGGAAAACGCGGGGGGGGGGGGGGGGGGGCGTCCTTTACCTTTCTCCGGGCGGCGGGGCCGGCGGACGGTGGGACCGGCGAACGGTGGGACCGGCGAACGGCGGGAGCAGCGAAAGAAGAAAAGGAAAAGCCGCCTGGGATTAGGGTTATTCGAAAGTTAGCGACGGCTTAGCGACGGATTAATTCCGTCGCTAAGCCAACGTAAAATCAAATTTACGGAAATAGCGACGGACGATAATCCGTCGCTAAGTAACGACGGACTAGATTCCGTCGCTAACTTTGTCGGTAAATGGTGCGACCGTAACGACAAAACAGTATGTCGCAACATCCGTCGCTACTTAGCGACGGATTGGGCGACAGACTATATTCCGTCGCTATTTTCGTAAGCTTCATTAATTATGGCGACGGATTTTTGTCGCTCGCTAATCCGTCGCTAACTAGTGACGAAAAGATTCTGTCGCTAACGTCCATCCCTAACAACGTATTTTCTTGTAGTGGGAGATGATCCAAATCTTCTTTGGCCTCGGGGGTCTACTCGCCTAATTAGCCTTCATCTTGACGACAATTGAGAGATCCATTTTCTAGATATTTAATTGTAGCTTAGGTGATTGAGGAGATATGGAAATTAAATAGATTTTTCTATATCACCCAGGATATTTTGACTGCTTTATTTCCCAAGGATGATCTTTAAAAATATTCCATTGACTGCGATCAATATCGATCACTTATGGCTTTGCAACAACATTGAATTTCCTTTGCTAGCCATATCGAGGATTTATTCTTCATCCTTTTGGTTGGCCAACTGCAAGATCTTGAATTTTGAATCCTCCTTTGCGAAAGCTTTGTCCTTTCAGAAGTAATACTGAAGGTATTCTGAGGTAATGTTTTTGTGCAATAAAAGATTTTAAAATCAACAAATATTTAATGACAAATTGGCAAAATTTTCTTGAAATTCTTTGGTGAAAGAAATTGCTTGAGGTTTAATTGACACATCCATGACTAAATTGAGTCTTGAAAAGACTCGATAAAAGATCAACTCGAAAGTTGGGTTTTATTTTGACTAACCAGCTCGAAAGCAGGATTTGTTGACCGACCAGCTCGAAAGCAGGATTTGTTGAACTACCAGCTCGAAAGCAGGATTTGTTGACCGACCAACTCGAAAGCAGGATTTATTGACTGACCAGCTCGAAAGCAGGATTTGTTGAATTACCAGCTCGAAAGTAGGATTTGTTGACCGAACAACTAGAAAGCAGGATTTGTTGACCGACCAGCTCGAAAGCAAGATTTGTTGACCGACCAGCTCGAAAGCAGGATTTGTTGAATTACCAGCTCGAAAGCAGGATTTGTTGAATGACCAGCTCGAAAGCAGGATTTGTTGACCAACCAGCTCGAAAGCATAATTTGTTGAATTACCAGCTCGAAAGCAGGATTTGTTGACCGACCAACTAGAAAGCAGGATTTGTTGACCGACCAGCTCGAAAGCAAGATTTGTTGACCGACCAGCTCGAAAGCAGGATTTTGATTGAGAGGTTGAATTTGACGATTTGAAATTGATTGACATTGATGATGTTGTAACCCGAAGGCTTAGAAAGTGATAGATATTGATAAAGTTGTAACTCGAAGGCAGAAAAATGACTGATGTTGGTAAGATTGTAACCCGAAGGCTTGAATTTGAAAATTGATTGACCCGAAGGTCGAAATTAGAAATTAGTTTACTGGGAACGACATGGGTTCAATTAAGAACGACATTGGTTCTCTGGGAACAACATGGGTTCAATAGGGATTCAGCCTAAGAACTTCGATCAGGAGAACTTCAACATACAAATCACAATTCTGAAAAATAGCAATCCAAAAGGGGTTCGACCTAAGGACTATAAAGAATATTGGATTAGGAGGACTTCAACCTACCGATCAAATTTTTGGCAGTGGGATTAGTTTCGAAGGGTTTCAACCTAAGAACCACTTGGTTGAGAAGGACTTTTGGTTCGCAAAGGGGTTCAACCTATGAGCCATATTGGTTTGACAGACATTCAACCTACAAATCACATTGGTTCTGCAGGGGTTCGACCTACAAACTATCAATTCCATAGGGATTTAACCTAAGGATCACATCGGTTCTGCAGGGGTTTGACCTACGAACTATCAATTCCATAGGGATTTAACCTAATGATCACAGATTAAGAAGGAATGATTCAATTTGTGAGCTTTGAATGAACCAGGTGCTAAACTGGGTTTTGAGAGAAGTTTCAAATCGGAATTCAAATCTTCAAGGAAAAACTAAATGAATTGGGTTTTGAATGAAAAATTCAAGTCGGAACTTGGATCTTCTAGACCAATTACTAAATTGTAGAAAGGTTTGAGTAGGAGTTCAAACCTTTAAAGAAAAGCCAAGCGAATTGGATTTGGAAGAAAATTCGAGTCGGAACTCTAATTTTCTAGACCGATTCCAGGCATTTGAATTGGATTTGGAAGAAAATTTGAGTCGAAACTCTAATTTTCTAGACCAATTTAAGGCATTTGAATTGGATTTGGAAGAAAATTTGAGTCAAAACTCTAATCTTCTAGACCAATTCTAGGACATTTGAATTGGATTTGGAAGAAAATTCGAGTCAGAAATCTAATCTTCTAGACCAATTCAGAAGGGAAGAAATTCCAGTTGAAACTCGAATCCCGGAGGAAAGAAAATTTGAGTCGAAACTCGAATCCCGCAAGAAGACTAGACCAGCATGGATTAAGTTTGAAAACATTAACCAGTAAAACCAGATTTTAGAAAGTTTGACCAATAAAAAATGGATTTTGAAAGTCCGACCAATAACAATTTGATTTTGAAAGATGTACTAGTGTGAATACCGAATTTTGGAAATGAACCAGTATAAGTACTGGATTTTAAAAATGGATCAGTACGGATACTATTTTTGGAAGAATTACCAGCACGAACACTGGATTTTGAAGAATTACCAGTACAAACACTGGATTTCGAAATTTTACCAGCACGAACACTGGATTTAGAAAATTTACCAGCACGAACACTGAATTTTGAAAATTTACCAGCACGAACATTGAATTTTGAAAATTTACCAGCACGAACACTGGATTTAGAAAATCTACCAGCACGAACACTGAATTTTGAAAATTTACCAGCACGAACACTAGATTTTTAAAAATTTACCCAACTGATTCTGATGAGAGATTTTCAGTCTTCATCCTCACGATGACTTAGACAACTGTCGGGGTCTCAGGATTTATCCCTTATCCTGAATGGGTAGTTCATGTTTATCCCTTAACCTGAAGGGAAAGTGAATTTGATGCAAATGAATGTAAATGAATGCAAATGTATGCGAATAAATGTAAAAATGATGTGAATGAATGCACATGCGTGCAAAATGAGAGATTTGTTTGATCCTGCCTGCATACAAGATGTTTTGAAAACAATTTTCAAAATAATGCCCCAGTATAACTGGGGAGTGAGAAGTTGGATGAAAGGATAAGTAATTGATATTTGAAGAATGCTTTCTGACTTTTGATTGATTCAAAGACTCTAAAGAGGGTCATTCCTCATGCAAGAACATTTTTGCTAAGATGGAGAATAAGAGGTGACATCAAGTTTCTGAAGAAAATTGATAATTTTATTAATGCATTGAAGGAAAGATGACAAATCAAGGAAAGACAAATGAGATTGTGTTATCCCTTCAAAATAATGAAAGCAAGATGAGAAATGGGGAAAATGCTAGCATTGTCAGGTTCTTAAATGATTTGAGAAAAAAGCTCAGTCAGGATGGTTAGTCCTCCTTTTCATCTTCAACGAGGAGATTCTTATCAATGCAAAACCAACCAATTCTGACTCGTTAGATGTATCTTCATGTTGGATACACCTCTTGGATATCTTTAGCTATTTCTTCAATGTTCGGCCCTTGATCTTTTTCTTGGTAGGATTCTTGCCGAAACTAGCCCTTGCTTGCTCTGCCATCATCTTACTCATCATCTTTTGAAACATGACATACATCTAGGGATAAACATCATCATTGACTTGTTGATTTTGTTTCCTGACAGATCGTGGCAAATCCATTTCTTGCTCGCTGCCACTGCTAGGGTGCTAAGGCGACGCTGTTTTCTTCTCGGATATGGTCTGAACCATTCCACAATGCCAAAATTCTCTGTGGGACAAAAGGATGGTTTAGATTGAAGAGTTTTTTTGAGAGAAAGGTAAATGATGAAGAAATTATTGAGGATTATGAAAGAGATGAAAATTTTGAATAGAATTTGGAAGATAAAATTTGAACATTTGAAAAATTGCAGACAGGATCAAAATAAGGCTGGAAATTCGAGATCCAGAGAAAAGGTAGGAAAAGAAAAATCGTCTGGACATTTTTGATGAAAAATATGAGGTTTTTGAAAATCGTTCAGGGTTTTGATAAAATTGTTGGAAAAATAGATGAAATTTGAAAAATGATATGAAAGGGAAATAAATGAAGGCATTCAATCATATCCTGCACAAACAATTATGCACATACAACATTCCCTAAGAAGCTGACTCTAAAATGCATCAATTTTGAAAGAGTTGTAGGACCCTAATCCTAACTCTAAGCTCAGATCAGCTGTGTCCAATCATGTTATGCCGATATACTCAAGTCGAGGCTCGATGTACGTGGCATAAAAATTTATCTCTGGTTCTAAGCTTGTGTTTTCCCAACATTCTTGAGCACCTGCTGATATACGTTGGACTATGGGCCTTGGTATGTGGCAGGGGGTGTTAGCCCAAATAAGTAACCTAGTTGTTAGGCGTTGTCTCGAACTATGGTTCTGGAAGAGAGCCCAACAACGTGAAGACTGGTAGACATAGGTGAGGTGATTTTTGAAAACATGAACACATGTAGGCAAATCAAAAGGCTCTAAGACCTAAAGAGATAGAATTTTGAAAATTTTGAAGAAGAAAACATTGTTTTCATACAATTCCTAGATTGAGGAGTGTTGTATTTCAGACCTAAGTCTATGTGAGCATGAATAATTCTCCTCAATTGGTCCTACCAAACCATGCCTAGTCTACATGCGATCAATGTCAGTTAGGTTCAAGTCTAGGCTCCTAGGTTCACATGATATCAGAAAATAAAAGCTGACAGTTCATAGAACACGATTTTGATAATTAAGCTAAGTCAAGGCACACAATTGATCAGACGAAGACAGGTCCCATCACGGTCGTCAAACCTGTTATCATCGCAAATTTTTTCCCCCTCCCTCTGCGAGAGAGAGAAACGATTCCGCGAGTCAAACTCGACCAAAGTTTTGAAGATTGATTTTGAAAATTACTCGCCTCCGTTTTAAAAATTTGCGGGAAAATTCTGTGGAATGGGATCCACCTGTCGGTACGAGGTTCGACCATTTTTGGCGTCTTTACCAGGGGTAATCGAACCAAGGATCAAATGTGTGCTTTGATTAAGTTAAATTATCTAAATTATGCTCTATTTTCTTAGAATACACAGAGAATCAGGCATGTGCTATATAATTTTGAAAAGATGGAAATTCGAGAAATATGATGTTTGCCTTGGAAAATTGAGATGTACTTGGAAAATGTCTAGAAAAGTGCTTGAAAATGGAATTCTTGGGAAAATCATTGAATTTCATTGGAAAATGAATTCTCAGGAAAACTTGAACTTTGGGAAAATCGATTTTGAGATTTGGATTGCTTTTCTGAGGAAATGGATTTGAGAATCTTGAGAAAATCAGGAAGTTCATTGGAAAATGATTTTTGAAATGAAAAATGGATTCTCAAGAAAATGAGAACTCTGAGAAAATCAATTTTTGAGATTGGAATAGCTTTTTCTAAGAAAATCAATTTCTGAATAGGATTTGAGAATTCTAGAAAAATCAATTTCAGAAATAATTCAAAGTTTTTGAGAAAATCGATTTTGGAGCTTTGAAACTTGAAATTGAGAATATTAAAATATTGGGAAAATCATGATTTTGAACTTGGGAAATACTTTGAAATCTCATTTGAAAATTCGGAATTCTAAGAAAATCAAATCCTGAGAAAGACTTGGAAATTTTTAGGAAAATCGATTTCTCTGAAAAGAAATTGGGAAAAGAGTTTGAAAATGATGCAAATTTAATGAATGAATATGAATTTGAAAGATATTTCATTGAGGAATTGGGAAATCCTTTTGAGACTTTGAGAAATGCAGTGCATTTTTAAAGTTAGCCTAAGAGTGTAGGTTGAATATGGCTAATACAAAGATCACAAATCTTGGTTTTCTTTGTATTCTGACTATGACCATAAATACGAATCCCACCAAATTCATGAACTCCCTAAGAGCTTGTTCACATGCCATTCGTGTCAACCATAGTGATTTTGGAAAATATGCATATGCATCATACATCAGATATTGGAAATTGCATAAATTAAACTATATGCATTGCAGTCCTATTCTAAGCTAAAAAGTAACTCTTATTCCAAATTATTACATCCGATATTACATTGAATAAAATAAAATAAAATAAAAAACTTCTTCCTGGATATTCCTGTAAAACTAGAAAACAATGTTAGCACATAAATGTAGGTTTTTCTGAATTTATCCAAAAATATTAGAAATTATCTGATATTGTTTATATATAAACCCAAATTCATACCCCCTTTGATATAAATATGATAAATAAGGAATAAATTCGAAAATAAACTTGGAAATTTGAAATTGGGGTCAAAATTAGGAAAATGCCCCTGATGATCTTGAAGTTAGGGTTTTCTAAAAGAATTTTTATAAAATTTGGAAATTTGAAAATCAAATGAAATAAAATCAAACATAATATGATGCAATATGATGATATGCATGAAAATTTGAAGTTTGGAACTTCGAAATTTAAGTCAAAATGACCAAAATGCTCCCGATAACAAGACTGTGGCCTTGAAACTAGGGTTTTCTAAAATAAATTTTGCAAAAATGAGAAATTGAAATGCAAATGACATTGAAATTAACCCAAATATGACATGACATGACATGCTTATTTACATGATAAAAATCCTAAAATGGCAAAAATATCACAAAATATCAATTTTGACTCAATTTTCGCCTCTGAATTTAAACATAAACTAACACACAAAGCAAATGAACTTGAATTTGAGCCAAATTTGGCATGGACAACTAGACTAATCCTAAAAATAGAATGAAGCTCAAAAATCTATTTTTTTTATTTTTTAATATCGAAAATAGCTAAAAATACTAAAAAATCAAGATTTTGCCTAAAATGCTAATTCTAAATTAGATTTCGGATACTAAACTTCCATAAAAGTTTCTCAAATTTTATGGGGTGACAGAGGAAAGCTAGGCAAAGATTTTTTTCTTTTACAGATTCTGGTTTTGATCTATGGTTGAAGCTGGACAGCTCTGACAATTCGGATCGGAATCCGGCGACTCTAAGATTTAGGGTAGACTAACAGGTTTCGGAAAAAAATTATGAGTAAAACAACAGATAGATGATAAAATGGCTAAAATTCTGGAAAAATGTCCCTGACAAACAAAGGAAGACTTCCGCTTTTTACAGTATTGGGATTCAGGTTATGGTTTGGGAGAGAGCATAGGGTTATCAGAGACCTGGGTCTCTGAAATTCTCAGACAAGGGAATCTGTCAGATAGGGAAATTAATTCCAGGAAAAATACTTAGACTATTCTAAAAATTCCCAATTTTTTGGGAAAAAATATAGGGAAGGGTTAAGAACAACTTCTGTGTTGGAAGTTTTGACATTCAGCCTATGGGTTGAACAAACACAGTGGGTTAGGGTCGGTCTAGACCCTGACAAGGAAGAAATGAGATTTTCCCAAGGGCTGGGAAAATTGATTTTTAGCAGGGATCAAAACTACTTGAAAAAAGCTAGGAAAATACTGAAAAATAGTAGACTTTAACAAGGACTCACTGTATTTTTTGAGGGAAATTCAGACCGTCCATCTAGGAGATCCCAGAGGTTCTTGTCAGCTAAAACAAATCCTGGAATTCTAGAAGGGTGTTATCATCGCAAAATTTTTCTGTCTTCCCTTCCCTTGGGGAGAGAGAGGAAATGCTTTCGCGAGTCAAACTTGACCATGAATTTTGGAAATTGTTTTGAAATACTCGCCTCCATTTTGAAAATAGCGGGAAAATCCATGGGATGGGGCTCGACCTGTCGGTACGAGGTTCGACCGTTCCTGCCGCCTTTAATAGGGGTAATTGAACCAAGGTCCAAAATGTGCTTGACTTAGTTAAACCATCAAAAATCGTGTTTTATCCTAAATGCACAGAGAATTCAGGCATGTGCTATGAAATTTTGTAAAATGCAGCTTGAGAAAACATGATGTATGCTTAGAAAATCTTTGGAGTTGAAAGATATTTCTCAGGGAAAAGGTGAAAGTCAAATTCTCAGGAAACTCAGATGAAAGGGTTTTTGAAATCACGAGAAAGTTCCTAAGAGTGTGGGAAAATCATGAATGGATGAAAATCTTGAGAAAATGGAAACAATTCTTAAGAAAACATTTGAAGGGAAAATGCTTGTCAGGAAAAGCTTCAAGTTTTGAAAGCTTTCTTTGGAATATGGTTGAAATTCATTGAAAAACCCTTTGAAGAAGGAAAATCGAAACTTGGGAAACTGAAATCCTGAGAATCTTAGCCTTGAAACACTTGGAGATCAATTTTGATTCTTGAGAAAGATGAGAGACTCCTTTTGAAAATCTTAAGAAAATAACCTTTTCCATGGAAAACTGTGGAAAAGCTTGACTTGGGAAAACCAATTTTGAAAATTTCTCAGAGTTTCTTGAGAAATTGATTTTCTTGAGAATGAAATTTTCTTGAGAAAATCATGAGAAAAACCAGTGATTTCATGATGTAAATGATATGAATGAATGTCATTTTGTAGAAGCCTCTTTTCAGAAAATATGCTATTTTAGAATTAAACTAAGTAGAATCATTACATATTCCGACTATGGCCGTGAATATGTTTATAATTTACTTAGTCAATTCTAAAATATTTTGTAGAATTGGAAATATGCAGTGAAATTTTGGAAGGTAGCCTAAGAGTGTAGGCTCAGTGTGACTGGTAGAAAGATGATGGATTTGGGTCTCGTCCATATTCCGACTAGGGCCGTAAATATGGACTCCACCGAGTTCATCAACTCCCTAAGAGTTGGTGCACGTGCCATTCGTGTACATCCATAGTGCTTTTGAAATAAAATGCATGAATCACTTAAACAGGATATTGCATGGATTCAAACTATATGATATGCATCATAATCTAAGCAGAAAATTAAATCTCTTATTCCAAAATTTACATTATTACATCACTAGATAAATGAAATAAAAGAAATAAAAGAAATAAAAGAAATTGCGGACTTCAGTTCCTTCTTCTGAATATTCCTGCCAAACTTGAAATGGGGTTAGCTCAAATATGTGGGTTTTTCCAAGATTTTCCAATAATATTATGAAATTATTGGACTTAGTTGGATATAAACCCTATTTTCATGCTTTCTTGATATTTAAAATGATGTAAATGCAATAAATTCAGTAATAAATAGTTTGAAATTTGAAATTGTGGTCAAAATGACCAAAATACCCCTAATATTGAATTTACACCTTTAAAATCAGGGTTTTTGAAGAAAATTTTGGTAAAATTGAGATTTTGAAATTCGAATCGAACCAAATGATGATGAAATGCAGTATGAGGCATAATGACATGCTTCTAAACACATTAGGACTGTAAAATCAGAATTTTGACATGCTACCATTCATCAAAATTAACGAATTTCGCTGGTTTTTCGCTTGGGTCAGGGTCCCGCGGGCCCCTGTTTTGATGATACGGCTAAACTGAGCATCAAACGAATTCCAAATCATACCAAATTCGGTATAAAGCATCCCTCTGCCCTTATAAACAGCCTAGAATGCTAAAACTCATGAAATGACATGGTTTGGATGCAAAAATTTATAGAAAATCCTAAAATGGGTGAATTTCGCCTACGGACCCGAACCAAATGTAACACTTAATGTGATAATGCACAAATTTCACCATAGAAACATCTGATATTTTGCATACTGCTAAAGGACATAAAATTGAACACTTTTGGCTTTTACATCCCAGGGATTTGAACTACGGTGAGTTCGATACCAGGAATTTGGCTCTGATAGAGGTAAAATCGACCTGATCTGATGTAAAATTGCATAATAAATAACAGCCTACCATGGAAATTTATGATATTTAAATGAGGAGCTAATGACACATACAAAAACAATTTTCATTTTTATGATCTTGGCATTTGGTCAACATGAATAGGGATAAAAATATGACATTACTTGCCTAAATCAACATAATAGATAAATATAACAAAACAAGAGACTGACAAGAAAAATCCGAAACTGATATTAAGACTGTTCTAAAAATCATAAACTTTCAGATACAAATAGAGGACACTCCTAACATGACATTCATGTTTTACAGATTCGTATTTAGAGCAATACCCAAAGAGAACCCATCGACGTAAGTCGATCCAGAGTCTTAGATACTCAAATCAAGCTCTGACACGTGTCCTGAACTCTTGGATTTTTGTTAGATGTCAAACAAATTCATAAAACTCTGAAAAAATCAAATTAAATACTAGACATCATCCCGAGTTCAGGACATTTTTTGGTCGATTTTACAAGTCAAAGATAAATTTTCAAAACGTATCCCGGGTAACAAAACCCGACCTACCATTTTGAACTTTTACCGAAACAAACAAATTCAAATCCTTCCAAATTTTTTGCTGATTGTTAGGGACACCTAAGGGCACATACTATGATTTTTTTAGCATTTTTTACGAAAAATAAATGCATAAAATGACGTGTGGACTGACTGACAAAAACAGGGAGTTACCTAAATGAAGCTGAATGCATGAAATATTAAATAAATTCATGGAACATACTATTTTAATGAAATAAAACATAAATCTAACCTATTTTAATGCATGAACATGATGGAATGCGAAAACTTAATCAAGAAAGCATGAAAAACAGACGGCATCTATTCCTATTGATTTCATTATACTAATATCCTTACACGATTCGTATTGTCGTTTTGAAGAAAGAGCTCATCCGAGGGATGGATCGAGTTATTCTCATAAAATGACTTAAGAACGCCCATCGGTTCGCTAGGAACAATATCAGTTCAATTAAGAACGACCATCGGTGGGAATAATATCAGTTCAATTAAGAACAACTATCAGTTCGATGAAGAACGACTATCAGTTCGATGAAGAACGACTATTAGTTCACTTGGAACACTATTAGTTCAATGAAGAACGATTATCAGTTTGCTTGGGAACACTATTAGTTCGATGAAGAACGATTATCAGTTTGCTTGGAACACTATCAGTTCAATGAAGAACGACTATCAGTTCACTTGGAACACTATCAGTTCGATGAAGAACGACTATCAGTTCGCTTGGAACACTATCAGTTCAATGAAGAACGACTATCAGTTCACTTGAAACACTATCAGTTCGATGAAGAACGACTATCAGTTCGCTTGGAACACTATCAGTTCAATGAATAATGATTATTAGTTCGCTTGAAACACTTATCAGTTCACTTGGAACACTATCAGTTCAATGAAGAACAATTATTAGTTCGCTTGGGAACACTATCAGTTCGATGAAAAACGACTATCAGTTCGCTTGGAACACTTATCAGTTCGATGAAGAACGATTATCAGTTCACTTGGAACACTATCAGTTCAATGAAGAATGACTATCAGTTCACTTGGAACACTATCAGTTCAATGAAGAACGACTATCAGTTCACTTGGAACACTGTCAGTTCAATGAAGAACGGGGACCATTATAGAGAGTTGGATCGCTTCTATGAATGGTTTCAGGATTATTCCCTTATCCTGAATGGGGAATAGAAATTGGATGACCTGGCGGTCGAAATTGAGAATTTTGGTAATTTAAAAATTGGAAATTGGGTGACCCGGAGGTCGAAATTGAAGAATTGAATGACTCGAGGGTCGAAATTGAAGAATTATGGAAAATGATTCAGGTTTATCCCTTAACCTGAAGGGGAATGTTGATGTAAATTTAATGTAAATGAATATGATTGAATGCAAATTCATGAAAATGAATGCAAAATTAATGCAAATGAGTGCATATATATGCAAAATGAGAGATTGGTTTATCCTACCTGCATACAGGATGTAAAGATAAATTTTCAAAAAAAAAAATGCCCCAGTGTGACTAGGGAGGAAGATTTTGAATAAAAGAAGGATAATTGATGAATAAGGCGACAAGCTTCTTGACTGATAGATGTCCTCAAGATCATTCCTCACAAGACAGACATTGTGAAAAGGAAGAAGAAGCAAATAAGATGGCGCCAAGCTATTGAAAAAATTTGATGACTTTATTGATGCTTTAAAATCAAGGAAAGAGAATGGGATTACATTATTCTTTTGAAAAAACAAGATGAGAAATGGGAAAGTGTCGGCATTGTCATCTACTGGAATGATTGTGAAAAAATCTTTGTGAGGATGACTAGTCCTCCTTTTCATCTTCAACAAGGAGCTTCTTGTCAATGCAGTCTTGAACAATGTTCTTAAGGACGAAGCAGTTTTCTGTATTGTGCCCTACTACTTGATGAAACTTGAAAAACTGTTCTTTGAATCTACCCATATCTGCAGGGGGATCAGCGGCTTTAGGCAGACGGACAATGTCTTTCGCCAGCATATATTCCAGGATACTCTCGACTGTCTGACCCAGAGGGGTGAATTCTCGATCAGTTCTCCAGTCCTTGCACTTTGATTTTTCTTGATCTTTCTTTTCATGCTGAGGGATGTATTAGAGAGGTTTATCACTATTGATGTCTTTCTCTTTTTGCCTTTTGATCCTCTCCAAATCGTTGCCATGATCATTCTTGTTGCCTTTGCTATTATTGAAAGATTTGGCTGAAAAAGTGAAGTGAGCCTTCTTTTTGGCATCTTGGCTGTTTCTTACAATGGTAAGGCCTTCATAGATCCCATTCTCCACTCCCATTTCGAGCCATTCGGCTTGTTCAATGAGTTCAACAAAAGATTTGGAGGGTGAGGTAGAGATTAATCCTCGCAGAGGTTGCGAAAAATTATTGAGGATCAGCGATAGAGCATGCCTCTGTGATATAGGATCCTCATTTTGTTGCAGGTCTCTCTCCATCTGCAAATGAAGTCCCTTGCTTTTTCGTTATCTCCCTGCTTCAAATTACAGAGGTGATTTAATGTTGGTAGCACTTCAGTATTGAACAAGAATCGTTCAATGAACAAATTCACAACTTTGTCGAACTCTTTCAGTTCTATAGGATTGATATGTTCCGCATACCATTTGGCCGCAACTCCTTCCAGGTTGCGAGGAAAGCATAGAAATAGTGCTCTGTTGTCCCTCTTGAACCTTGAGCACTCAGCAAAGAACGTGGCGAGATGGGCTTTTGGGTCGTCAGAACCATCGAACTTGATGAATTTACGAGGAAGGTTCTCTAGATCTTCATCACCTTCTAAGCCATCATAAAAGTCTTCGCTAGTGAAGACTTTTTTGCCCTTGTCGCGGGCTTGCAAATCTTTAACCACTTTGGCCATTTCCTTGAACTGTGCTTGTAAGGGCTCTTCTGCAACTTGACTTTTTGGTTTGTGGCTCCTCCTTTGGCCACGTTTCTGGAATGCCGAAGGCACCTCATACTCTTCATCAGTGTTTTCAGTTGAGTCTGATTCATCTCAAATTTCTTCTGGCTGAACCTGTTTCTTAGAAGCCTTCTTATCCCTGTGACCATGGAACTTCTCTCTAAAGGGATTCTTTTCTGAACCGGTCCCGGGCTGCTCGTTCATCATCTTGTTCATCATCTTCCGGAACATGGCATACATTTACGGATCTACGCCGTGATCCTCTTGTTGCTGCTCTTGAATCCTCTCGGATCGCGGGGAGCCCATATCTTCTTCTGAAGCTGCCGAGTACTGAGGTGATGTTGTTTTTCTGCCTGATCTTGTCTGAACCATCAAATGCTGCGGATGCTCTCTGCAGGATAAAGTCTTGATTAGACTCTGAGGAAATTTTGGATTGAGAGGAAAATGATTATTGCCGATATGGTAGACAATTGGAAGAATATCCCATTACTAGGGATGGAATCGCTGCTAAAATCATGACAATTGTGTTGTTATTCTTTGTATGAGAAATAAACAACGAAAAATGTTCCTTGTTACCTAGGTGAGGTCGTCAACCATGAGGAAAATACCATTTTTGAAGGAAAGGGATATCTCTTGGAAAAACAATCCGCAAGCGGATTTAGAATAAGGAGAAGGCAAATGGGTAAACAATTTCCACTGCAATAATCAAGGTATGCACGGGGAAAATAAGATGAAGAAATTTGCAAATAGACAAAAGGATTGAAAATCCAATGAGAGAAAACATATGATTTTTGAAAATTGCAGGCAGGATAAAAATGCAGCTGGAAATTTGAGATCCAGTAGAATGGAAGAATGAAAAATCACCTGGAGTTTTTGAGAGAAATTAGATGTTTGGAAAAATCATCTAGGGTTTGAGAAAATAAACGAAAAAGATAAGAATGTGGGTATTTGAAAAGATATTTTTGGAGAAAATATGAGAAGAATAAAGGTAACATAAAACAGTCACATCCTGCACAAACATTCATGCACATACAACATTCCCTAAAAGGCCGACTCTAAATGCATCATTTTGAAAACAACTGTAGGACCTTAATCCTAACTCTAGGTTCAGATCATCTTTGTCCAATCCAGTTATGCCGATATACCCAAATCGAAATCCGAGGTACGTGGCATATAATCTCAACTCTGGTTCTAAGGTAAGGTTTTCCAACAACCTTGAGCGCCTACCGATATACTTTGGACTGTGGCCCACGGTACGTGGTAGGGGGGTGTTAACCCAAATAAGTGGTCCAGTTGTGAGGCTCTTTCCCGAACTAGGGTTCTGGAAAATAGCCTAGCAACGTGAAGACCGGGTGAAGATAGGTAAAGGAGGTTTGAAAAAAATGATAACATGCAAGAAATAGAAGGCTCTAAATCCTAGGGAGATAGATTTTTGAAAATCTTTGAAGAAGCATACATTGTTTGCATTATGATCCTAAATTGAGGAGAGTTGTGTTTAGACCTAAGACTATGTGAACATGAAAATATCTCCTCAATCTAGTCCTACCAAACCATGGCTAAGCTATATGCAGTCAATGTCAGCTAGGTCAGAATCTAGGCTCCTAGGTTCGCATGATATCAAAAAGTAAAGAGCTGAAATTTTGAGAACACAGTTTCGATAATTGAACTAAGTCAAGCACACTTTTGATCAGACAAGGACAAGTCCCATCACGGTCGCCAAACCTGTTATCGTCGCAAAATTTTTCCCTCTTCCCTTCCCTTGCAGGAGAGAAAGAGGAAAATGCTTTCGCGATTCAAACTTGACCGGATTTTGGAAATTGTTTTGAAATACTCGCCTCCGTTTTTTAAAATAGCGGGAAAATCCATGGGATGGGGTTCGACCTGTCTATACGAGGTTCGACCGTTCCTGCCGCCTTTAACAGGGGTAATCGAACCAAGGACCAAAAATGTGCTTGACTTAGTTAAATCATCGAAATTGTGTTCTATCCTAAATGCACAGAGAATTCAGGCATGTGCTATGAAATTTTTGGAAAATGTAAGTTGGAAAAATATGATGTATGCTTAGAAAACATTTGGAGTTGAAAGATATTTCTCAGGGAAAAGGTGAAAGTCAATTTCTCAGGAAACTCGAATGAAAGGGTTTTGAAATCACGAGAAAGTTCCTAAGAGTGTGGGAAAATCATGAATGGATGAAAATCTTGAGAAAATGGAAAGGATTCTTGAGAAAACATTTAAAGGGAAAATGCTTGTCAGGAAAAGCTTCAAGTTTTGAAAGCTTTCTTTGGATTATGGTTGAAATTCATTGAAAACCCTTTGAATAAGGAAAATCGAAACTTGGGAAACTGAAGTCTCGAGAATCTTAGCCTTGAAACACTTGGAGATCGATTTTGATTCTTGAGAAAGATGAGAGACTCCTTTTGAAAATCTTAAGAAAATAACCTTCTCCATGGAAAACTGTGAAAAAGCTTGACTTGGGAAAACCAATTTTGAAAAATTCTCAGAGTTTCTTGAGAAATTGATTTTCTTGAGAATGAAATTTTCTTGAGAAAATCATGAGAAACCAGCGATTTCATGATGTAAATGATATGAATGAATGTCACTTTGTAAAAGCCTATTTTCAGAAAATATGCTATTTTAGAATTAAACTAAGTAGAATCATTACATATTCTGACTATGGCTGTAAATATGTTTATAATTTACTTAGTCAATTCTAAAATATTTTGTAGAATTGGAAATATCCAGTGAAATTTTGGAAGATAGCCTAAGAGTGTAGGCTCAATGTGACTGGTAGAAAGATGATGGATCTGGGTTTCGTCCATATTGCGACTAGGGCCGCAAATATGGACTCCACCGAGTTCATCAACTCCCTAAGAGTTGGTGCACGTGCCATTCGTGTACATCCATAGTGCTTTTGAAATAAAATGCATGAATCACATAAACAGGATATTGCATGAATTCAAACTCTATGATATGCATCCTAGTCTAAGTGAAAAATTAAACCTCTTATTCCAAAATTTACATTATTACATCACTAATTAAATGAAATAAAAAGAAATTGCAGACTTTAGCTCCTTATTTTGAATGTCCCTGCCAAACTTGAAATGGGGTTAGTTCAAATATGTGGGTTTTTCCAAGATTTTCCAATAATATTCTGAAATTATTGGACTTAATTGGATATAAACCTTATTTTCATGCTTTCTTGATATTTGAAATGATGTAAATGCAAGAAATTCAGTAAGAAATAGTTTGAAATTCGAAATTATGGTCAAAATGACCATAATACCCCTAATATTGAAGTTACACCTTTAAAATCAGGGTTTTTTAAGGTAAAATTGAGATTTTGAAATTCGAATCGAAACAAATGATGATGCAATGCAGTATGAGGCATGATGACATGCTTCTAAACACCTTACGACTATAAAATCAGAATTTGGTATTTTGCAACTCATCTGAAATAACGAATTTTGCTTGATTTTCGCTACGGTCAGGGTCCCGCGGGGCCCTGTTTTGATGATACGGCTAGACCGAGCGTCAAACGAATTCCAAATGCTGTCAAATTCGGTATGGAGCATCTACATATTTTGATAAACATTCTAGAATGTTAAAACTCACGAAATGACATGGTTTAGATGCTAAAATTTAAAGAAAATCCTAAAAAGGGCGGATTTCGCCTACGGACCCGAACCAAATGTAACACTTAATGCAGTAATATGCAAATTCCACCATAGAAACATCTGAGATTTTACAGACTGCTAAATGACATAAAAATAAGCAGTTTTGTCTTTTACAGCTCCAGGATTTGAACTACGGTGAGTTCGGTAGCAGGAATTTGGCTGTGACGGAGGTAAAATCAACCCGATCTGATATATAATTGCATAAAAAAAGCAGCCGACCATGGAAATTTCTGATATTTAAACAAAGAACTACTGACAGATGCAGGAACAAATTTTTTTTTTATGGTCTTTGCATTTGATCAACATAAACAGAGATAAAAATACGACATTACGTGCCTAAATCAATAGAACAGATAAATATAGCAAAACAGGAGACTGACAAGAAAAATCCGAAAATGCTATTAAGATTTTCCTAAAAATTATAAAACTTCAGATGAAAACAGAGGACACCTCAGAAATGACATTCACTTTTTACAGATTCGGATTTGGATGAACACCCAAAGAGAACCCATCGACTTAAGTCGATCCAAATCAGGCTCTGACACGTGTCCCGAACTCTCAGATTTTTTTCAGCTATTAAAAAAATTCAGAAAAATCTGAGAAAATCCGATTAAATACTAGACATCATCCTGAGTTTAGGACAGTTTTTGGATCGAACATCGGACCTTATATGAGAGAGCTCTCGATTTTACAAGTCGAAGATAACTTTTAAAAATGTATCCCGGGTAACAAAACCCGACCTATCATTTTGAACGGTTACCATAGTAAATAAATTCAAATCATTCCGAGTTTTTGGAAGATTGTTAAGGACACCTAAGGGCACATACTATGATTTGCTCAGCATTTTTAACGAAAAATAAATGCATGAAATGACGTGTGGACTAACTGACAAAAACAGAGAGTTACCTAAATGAAGTTGAATGCATGAAATATTAAATAAATTCATGAAACATGCTATTTAAATGAAATAAAATGTAAATCTAACTTATTTTAATGCATGAACATGATGGAATGCAGAAATTTAATCAAGAAAGCATCAAAAACATCTTTTGATATGTGTCATTTTATGAGAATAGCTCGATCCATCCCTCGAATGAGCTCTTTCTTCAAAACGACAATACAAATCGAGTAAGGGTTTTACTATAATGAAATCAATAGGGATAGAAGTGTACCTTGTGTTTTCTTGCAGCTTTGGAACTCCTGAAATGAGCGGCTACCAACGGCTTCTTTCGTTCTTCGATCCGAGCTTTCGAGGGTTCACAAAAATCGATCCACGCCTAGATCGAATTGGGATTGAGGCGAGCAAGGTTGGTGCTTCAATATAGCCTCTCCACTGAGCCCAAGGGGGGCGTGAATTCAGAACCTCAAAATCGTGTAGTAGAGGAAGTCTAAGTTGAAATGCCAAATCCAAAAGAAGCCCTCCTTAAGCTGGGCCTGGGCCCTTGTATTTATAGCATTTTTTGGGATTTTTTAATTTCAAACAGGCTTAATCTGAGCCCTTCATGTGGCGCCATCTCAGGGCATGCCACTTGGATTTTTGAGAAAATAAAAATGAGAATTTTGTGGGTGAGACACCTCAGCAGGGGAGTTTGAAATTTGAAATCCGCTTTTTCTGGGCTTCTCATATGGCGCCAGCTCATGGTGGGTTTATTTTGAATAAAAAATTAAAATAATAAAGTGAAGCCAAGTGGGAGCTCTGAAATGGCACCACCTCAAAAAGGAGTTTGAGATTTGAATCTAGAAGCAGTAGGAGCATGCCATGTGGTGCCACATCAGAGTGACTCTCCACTGACACGTGTTAGAAGAACAGGGCAGTGGGCTCAGAAGGTGCCACCCTAGAGGAGTTTGAATATTCAAATTTCTGCTTTTTCTGGAGGGAGCAGAGGGCTGACATGTGGCACCACCTCAGGGTGGCTCCACACTGTCATGTGGCAAGAGGACAGGAACAGAAGAAGCAGAATGCGCCACCTCAGAGGGGGAGCTGTTTCTACTTTTTCTGATGCAGGGAGGTCTGGACATGTGGCAGCACCTCTAGGAGATCCTGCAGTGACACGTGGCGGAGGGAAGAGAAGGAGGGGCAAGTACATGTGGTGCCATCTCAGACCAGATAGAAAAGGTAAAGTTCAGGATTTGCGCCACCTCAGCCTGGGTTTGAATTTTTTTGAATAGTTGTTTTTTCTGAAGAAGGCCAAGAGTGACATGTGTCCTTTGCTTTTTCTGAAGGAATCTAGAAATGACATGTGTCACCTACTTTTCTGAGAAACGTATGGAGAGACATGTGTGAGTGTGCTTTTTTCTGAAGGAAGCTAGAAATGACATGTGTCAGTCTCCTTTTTCTGAAGAAGGGAGAGATTGACACGTGTCTCTTGCAGGAGACATACTTCAGATGGCGCCACCTTAGGGGAGACAAGCTCTACTTTTTCTGAACAGGGCAACACATGACACATGGCATCTCATGGTGGCATTGGAATGACACATGGCACAGGGTGAAGATGGTGGATACTGACACGTGGCATGGAATGAAGAAGATGTCTAATGACATGTGGCTGCATCTTAAGGGGTCCCCACACTGACACGTGTCGGAGGATGGAAGGAGAGAGAAATGACATGTGCCACCACCTCTAGGTGAACCCCACGCTGACACATGGCAGGGCAATGGGAGGAGAGAGAAAATGGTCTAGTGGCGCTAATCCAGGGACAAGGCTCCTATATTTTTGGTTTTTTTAAAATTCAGGTTTTTCAAAAGAAAAGCCTATGTGACACCACCTCAGGGTGGGCCCCACATTGCTTCTTTATTGAAATAAGGACAAGACAGTAAAACCACTTTTTAAAATTTTCATAAAATCTGGACTAATTGGCAAAACAAAATTTTTGAAAAGAGTTAGCCCTGTAGGGCGATTTTGTCAAAGGAAGATATTTGAAATTGTTGACAAAAGGGCAAAATCTTAGATAAGGTGGCTGAAATCCATATTAAAAACTATCCAGATCGTTTTCCTGAGAAAATATTTTGAAATTCAGAGTCCTGGGGTTAAAATGGGAAGAATTGATAATTTTGAAGACCCAGGGTTTTGAAATCGATTTTGAAAATAGTTGAAATTCGAATCTGGATTGAAATTTTTTGAAATCGAGAGTTCTGGACCTCGAAATGACATGCTGTGCAGTGCAGTGATATGAAATGTTCATGCAATGCTATGCAATGACATATCTTATGAAATGTAATCCTGAACCAGGATTTGGAGATTCTTGTCTCCTGTCAGGAGTAAAATTTTGAACATCTGAGCTAAAATAGAGAAATTTCGAGAGTTGCAGATGCAATTTAGACTTTTGCAAGTTCTGAGCTTAGAAAATGACCATTTTGCCCTTCAGGGATTTCAGAGGCTGGATGATGATGCTTGGTGGAAATGTCGGGGAGATGGGTGAAAATTTGGGGTGTTTAGAGAGAGTTCATCCACTGGTGGACAAGCACCTGTAACAGAATAAAAGTTCCCATCCCAGAGGAACATGCCTTGCAAATCATCTTAAATAACTTTTCCCAGCCTCTGAGGAATCTCATCTCCACATCTCCTGCAAAATCATTTATTAAGTTGATCGAGAGAGCCGAATGGCTCGAAACAGGCTTAGATAATGGCCACTATGAAGGTTACCCATTCGTCCGAGGTAACCTTAAGCAGAGAAAGAAGGCACATGTTGCTTATTCCACAAATTTTTTGGGCAGTAGCAACGGTTCCAGTTGCAAGAAAAATAAGAAAAACAAGAAAAACTGTAGCAAGGGCTCAAGAAGCTCCAAGGCTGAAAGAACGAACTCTTCAGCCCAGAAGGGAAAGTTCGTCAAGCCGCAGCTTGCTCAGCCAGTGCCGCAGCCTGAAGCAAAACAACAACTGAAACACAAG
Organism: Nuphar pumila; assembly: GCF_984573655.1. Taxonomy (NCBI): domain Eukaryota; kingdom Viridiplantae; phylum Streptophyta; class Magnoliopsida; order Nymphaeales; family Nymphaeaceae; genus Nuphar; species Nuphar pumila. The sequence continues at coordinate 70,463,503 of NC_143252.1, read as the reverse complement.
CATGATGGATGGAGTTATGACAGAGAATTCACAGCTCTAGAGCAATCCCGAGAAGATATCCTGGAATATATGTTGTCAAAAGGGATGGTCAGACTCCCTAAGGTGGCTGTGATCATTGCAAAATTTTTCCTCTCTTGTGGTTTCTCTCTCTTCCTTCTCTTTTCCTCTCCATCCCCTATTTTCCTCCTTTTTGAAAGAAGAAAAATAAAAGACAGAAAAGAAGAGAGAGGAACTCTTTTGCGGGGTCTCACTTGACCTTGATTTGAAAATATTTAGAAAATGTACTCGCCTCCATTTTGAAATATTTGCAGGAAAATTGGGAGACGAGATTCACTCGTCGGTACGAGGTTCGATCGTTCCTGGTGCCTTTACCAGAGGTAATCGAACCAAGGATCGAATTTATGCCTTTTGCTTTGCCTAAATATTGTCTAAGAATTTATCCTAAGTCTAAATGCACGAAGAATCATGCTTGTGCAATGCAAGGATGTATGCTCTCTTGAAGAATGATTTTGGAAATTTCCAAGCTTTTCTGAGATGAATTTGATAATGGAGTGAAAAAATGGTTGAATCTTACTTAGAACTTGAGATAGATCAGGAAAGATATTTGAGGTTCTAAGTCTTTGAAATAATCAGAGTTGGAAGAATAAATCTTGATTTTGAGAAAGAATGATTTGAAGCTGAGATAAAGGGAAAGAAAATTTCAAAGTCAGAAATGGACTTTGAATTTGAAATTTGGAACTTGGATTTGGGGGAGGAAATGAATATTTGAAATGGAATTGAATTGAAGTTTGAAATCAGAATGAGATTTGAGAAATCCAAATAGAATTGAGAAACTGAATTGGTTTTTGGAATTTTGAGAATCAAGATAACCTTAGATTTTGAAATCTAGAATAAAATGGAATTTGGATTTGAAAGTTGGAATTGGGAATAGAATTTGATTTGAAATCTGAAATTCAAGATAGAATTTGAATTCTGGATTTAGCATCCTAAATGGGAATTGAATCTGAAATCTAAAATCCAATGATGAAGTTGAATTCTGGATTTTAAAATGGAATTGGATCCAAGATCTGGAATCCAAGATGGAATTTGGATCTGAAGTCTGAGATCCAAGATAGAATTGGATTCTGGGTCCTAAAATAGATTTTGGATCTGAAGTCTGAGATCCAAGATGAAATTGGATTCTAGATCCTAAAGAAAATTTGGATCTGAAGTCTGAGATCCAAGGTGAAATTGGATTCTGGATCCTAGAATGGATTTTGGATCTGAAGTCTGAGATCCAAGATGGAATTAGATTCTGGATCCTAAATGGAATTTGGATCTGAAGTTTGAGATCCAAGATGGATTGGATCCGGAATCTGGAACCTAAATTGGATTTTGGATCTGAAGTCTGAGATCCAAAAGTGGAGGTGGATTCTGGATCCTAAAAATGGAATTGGATCCAAGATCTGGAATTCAAGATGGGATTGGGTTCTAACTTTGAATTTGGATTTTAAAAGTCCAAATGGGACTTTTGAAGATGGATCTGGGTTTTGAAAACCTAGATTGAATTTAAAATTTGGGAAGAGTCGGATTTTGAGATTCAAAATTAATCTCAAACTTTGATTTTAAATTTGAAGATAAGAAGATAAACTTGATCTTGAATTTTTGAAATCAGAGGATGACTTCAAAGTTAAATTGAACTTTGAAGTTTGGAATTTGAAATTTGAATACAAAATGATTTTGAAATTTCAAAGTCAAATTGGATTTTGAAATTGGATCTTTGAATCTTGAAATGAGATAGAATTTGATTTTGAATCTATAAATAAGATTTGATCTGAGAAAAAAAAAGAAAAAAAAAAGGATCACCTGGAATTTTTAAAAGAAAATTTTGAAAATATGATGCAATTCTATCCTAAGTGATAAATGAATTTAAATAATTTTAAAAATTAGATTTGAAAGTCTTATTTTATTCTTTAAATGAATGTAAATAAGATTAATGATATAATGTACTCATGACTATGGTCATTGAATGTATTATATAATAATCATATCTAAATTCGAATTAAAAATAAAATACATTTTGGTGCTTTCATAGAGTTTAAAATGAAATTAATTCTCAATATATCCTGACTATGGCCATTGATATATGTATTGAATTAATTTTAAACTAAACTTTGATAAAAGAGGAAAATATTTAGGAAAATATGATGAATTTTGAAAAGGATCCAGTGTTATTTTATAAAAGATAAAAATCCTAAGTTTTGTTTACATCCTGACTATGGCCATTGATGTAAATCATCAACTTTGGATTAATTACCTCTTACAAAATGGTGCACGTGCCATTCGTGTTCCCATTCGTGATATTTTTGAGAAATGAGATGAAACAGATAATCTATGATATTTATATGCTCATACATTCTAATCTAAGACTGGAAATGTAGAATTCTCATTAATATCTAACTTATTACAAGTTTGGGAAAGTAAAGAAATGATAAAATCCTAAATCTAAGGAAATTGCAACAATTTCTGAATATTTCCTGCAAAACACTCACTTAGTGTAAAATGAGAGGAAAATGGAAACAACAAAATATTTATATTGAATCATAGATACTCATATTCAATTAAGAAAAGAATGCATATATTGAAATTCCACTAGAGGGGGGGTGAATAGTGAAATATGATAATGATCGATAAAATAAAATAATTAAGCAATAAGGCACAACACATAAAACACAGAAGTTATACTGGTTCGGTCAATATCCAGACCTACATCCAGTCCCCAAGCAAACCACTTGAGATTTCCACTATAACATCCGAGTCACCGGATAAATAGTACAACACCCTCTTCCCAAGAGGTCTTCTTCTCTCAACAGAGAAGGGGCACACCCTCTTCCCAAGAGGTCTTCTTCTCTCAACAGAGAAGGGCAACACCCTCTTTCACAGAGGTCTACTTCTTTAAACAAAGAAGGAATACAGTGAACAACAGAGTTACAATACTTCCTATAGAACCTTCAGAATGATATGAATGCACGAATGAAGGATTCTAAGAATGTTCTGTTTGTCACTCAGAGGATACTCTTTGTCAAAGAGCTGGACTTGACTTTTTCTCTTTTCTTTCTTTTTCTTTTTCTCTTTCTTTTCAAGGCTCTCTTTTCAAATCTCGAATAGAAATTTTTCTCTTTGTAAGCTCACAGGTCTATTTCATTCCATTGTTTGAATAGTTTGTTTGTGTGTGTTTATATAGCTTATAAAAAGCAGTCGTTACATTTTGGAATTGTAACTTTTTGAAATGTGAAATGTTAGGTCATTTCAAAAACATTTTTTTAGAGAAGTTCGAGAATGCCTTTTTCCATAAAGGTGAAATAGAGGGTACACTAGTCGTTGTATTATTTTTAGGTAATACATATTTTATGTAAAAAGTCTATTTCTTACAATAGTACATTCAACGTTGGGTTGTAGTTTTGTCTTTATTCTAATTAATGATTTGAGGTACATTAGTACTTCTTTACTTTAAATGAGTGTAAGTACTATGAGTGCTTTGAGATATTTATTTGTACATAGTCATGTCAAGTGTTTTCTTTATGTTGTGTATTTCAAAGTCTCCAGAGAGAATGAGGACCAAAAGAAGGTCAACATTCTTTGGGAAGGATATTTAGTAAGGATTTGTTACAGAAGGCATTTAATGCTTTGTAGAGAGAATGATGACTTCAAGTAAGTCGACATTCTATGGTTATGAAAAAAGGTAACTAGAGTCCTTTTAAAAACATATAATATTTGTTTTTCTTATGTGTAACCGATTTATGTTTGTCTTCTTCTTGTATTAAGAAACATTTCATTAAAGAGGATAACTAAAGTCTTTTCAAAAAACATATTTTATTTGTAGTCGTTTTTATTTGTTTTCTCCATATAGTCGATGTTATGTTTTTTGTCTTTTTCCTACATTCCTTTTTTCATGTTGTGTTGTATATAGTGTAAGGTACAATGACAAAATGTCTTTTTCATAAAAGGTTGTAAGAAGGTACAATTATTATATGACAAAATATCTTTTTCATAAAAGGTTGTAAGAAGGTACACTTATTGGTTTTCAAAAAAGGAGCTTTTTGAAACTATCGTATACTTTTATGATATAGTTTTTATGAATGAGTATGTAATATGCAATATGCAAGTTCCTGAAGGTTCTGTTACATATGACTCTAAAGAAGAAAAAAATCTTCATCTTGAGGAAGCCGATTTCTTCATTTGAACTTTAGGAAAGCATGGCTCATCAAGCTTTTTCTTCAAGGAGTATGATTGCACCATAGTTGTACTTGAACAGGAAGTCTCCATCCTTATTGGGTGAGATATCCTTGCATCAAATACTCGTTAGATTTAAGGCAAAACATATTTAGTCATAATATAACATTATTTCAAGAGAACATATTATCATATTATATAAAATCAAATGAGACAGTGTATCATATTATGTGACATCAAAACCGAGTTTCTCAACATTCTCCCCCTTTTTGATGATGACAAAATATGCTCCCCCTGTCAAAAAGACATTATGCATAGAAATAATAATATGATAAAAAAGTGAAATAATGTTTAAAGAGAGAATATTTCTCCAATAATGGAGACAGGTTTTCTCCCCCTTTGTCATGGACAAAAAGGAGGGATTAGAGTAAAAAAAGAAAATTATTACAGACCGAAAGTATTGAAAAGTTATTACAGACCAAATATAATAAAAAATGAGTCTATCTCGAAGGTGGAGAAGGTGAAGGTGTCCGGTTGGCATGATTCCGCTTGCGAGTCTGCTGCAACAGGGCATGATTACGAAGGATTCGATCCTGAGTTTGCTAGATATCCATCATAGCAGAAAAGTAATTGAAGGAGGACATTGGATCTGCTTCATCAGAGCCGGGCATGTGCAGGGACCTTAGATTGAAGGTGGTACCATCGAGGACGTGAGAGGGACGGAGGATGACTTCGTTGTGAAGTGGTACTTAAAAGTATTTGAGAATGGGAGTTATAAAACACCCAAAAAGAAGAGGCTCAAATTTCTGATAACGAATAAAGAGGTCGAAAATAATGGATGACCAATTTATCGGAAGAGAAGAAAGGATTGCGTAGATAAGAAGAGAGATTTTTCGAGGAACTAATCCCTGGCGGGGATGCTTGGGATAGATGTTGTGGAGAAGAATCTGGGCAAGTAGCTGAGTATGAGGTTGGAGATTCCTCATGTGCCACGGAAGTTGGTAGCAGTTGGTGCAGAGAAGTATTTTTTGAAGTACCGATCGGTCGATTGGTACTATGGTGTTAAGGTCGGTACCGGTGGAAGGTAGATTTAGAATTCTACCTAGGTCGGAAGCATCTAAAATCATCAGCTGTCCTCGGACTTTGCTGGTGATTGAGGTTTGTTCATGATCAGAAGAGAAGTTGGTATAAAACAGTCAGACTAGTTCGGGATAATAGGCAGCTGGGGATGAAGATCCTATGAGAGGTTTGAGTTCGGGGAGATAAGTGTCTAAGTCGAAGAACATGAAGTCGTCAAAGTTGATCAATTTTCCTTCATGAATGGGGCGAGAGCAGAGTGAGTTGTAGGTGTGAAACAAATCAGGATACCTTAGATCGGCGGAGGTGATCAGATTGGTGGAGGAGGAAGCCATTATCGAATGCCTTGATAATAAATCACTAGGAGAGAAAGGAGCTAGAACCGAGAGAAAGTTTGTATAAGGATAAAAAAGTTCGAATGGAATGGTAAGAGATGAACCAATTGATTAAATAGAAGGAAGAAAATAATTGTTGATATGAAATGAATGACATTGGAAGAGAGTGATTTTTAGATTTTAGCTAAATAATGAAATCCGTGAGGAGTAAGTTAAGAGACTTGTGAATGACAAATCAAATCAATGTTTGAGGATAGTGTATTATATTAGATTGAGGAAGACATAGTTATTGAAATATATATATTTTACTATGGATGAGTTTATCGACTAGTGAGGGAAACCATTAATAGAGTATGGGGTGTCATGTTGAATAAAAAAAATGATTGATCTTGAAAATAATGGCCTAATAAAACAAACAACTTGTTACTCTATGTGGAGGGATTCTAAATTCGTGAATGGAGATAAAAAGATGATGTGGATATCTAGAGATGAGAGAAAGATGATAAAGGACAATATTTACTTGATTTAGATATGACATAAAGTAAAGTTAGAATAAAGGTTTGCTTGGAGACAAGACTTTAAAGGTTCTCGATTTTAGAGGGATATACAATAAGAGAGAAGCAAGGTCACGGATAGAAAGAAAGGTCATAGGGTGATCATGTGATGTGTACTTTGAAAGATATGACATTTTAAAGAAAAGAGTGACTTTTAAAAAAATGTTTCATGATTAATATTTGTAATTTTTATGAGTATACGTGGATATGAGAAGGACACATTTTGACTTTGACTAGTGGTAAGAGAAATGATGAGACAAGAAGGAGAAAGAGTTAAAAATATATAAGAATTGAAATAAGAATAGACATGTAGGAGTCAGATTCAAAAATGTATAATAAAAAAAAACGTATTCGAGAGATGAAATGAGGAGACAAAGAAATATTTATGAATGAAGAGTAATAAATGTGGGTTGTCATAGAGAGAAGTGAGATGACATATATGGATTTTTGTGAAGGATAAAGAAGTAATAAAAAAGGATTGATGAAAGACATGAAGTTATGATTGATATGAATTATTATTTATATTCTTAAAGAAACTCGACAAGGTTAAGTTTTAAACAAGAGTTGACAAGAATAGAGGCTTAATTTGTATTCGAAAGAGATGATAATAGATAGTTTGTAGGGCTATGATATAACAGATGATATAGTAAAAAAAAACAATTTACGTGAGAATATAGCAACTAGATCTTTTAAAGGAACTAAATAGTCATTCGATTTTAACTAATGAAGAGTATGAGTTCTCATAAACTAAGTAGGACCATTTATCGTAAGAAAAGTTTTTATAAAAGGACAAAAATAATAAAGGAGTTGAGTGATGTGAACATTGTTATGATGGCTTTTAATATAATTAGTTCTTATGGATATGAGAGAAAGGAGATAGGACAAGGAGTTATAATGGATGTGTACTTGAAAGATGACAAGTTAAATGACATAAAGAATGAGTCTTATAAGAATACGTGAATATGGAAACTTAGTTTGACTAACTAAAATCGATAAGAAGGAAAGCAATTTAAAATAAGATTTAAACAAGACTTATAAGAAGTATTATAATAAGTGTGATTAATTTATAAGTCACTTAGTTTGCATATTCCTAGTTCTCTTCTAATTCGTGTGAAGTCTTCATGTTTTAATGGTTTAGTGAATATGTCTGCTAACTGTTGATTAGTGGGTATGAATTCTAATTTAATTATGTTGTTTAAGACTTGTTCTCTTAAGAAGTGGTGTCTTATTTGAATGTGCTTAGTTCGTGAGTGTAAAATAGGATTCTTAGATAGGTTTATAGCACTCGTATTATCACAGAAAATAGTTGTATTTTCAAAATTTAAACCAAAATCTTTTAAAGTTTGTTTCATCCAGATGACTTGAGTACAAGCTAGGCTAGCAACAATGTATTCGGCTTCAGTAGTAGATAATGATACACAGTTTTGTTTCTTACTGAACCATGATACTAGTGAGTGCCCTAGCATGTGACATGTTCCACTTGTGCTTTTTCTGTCAGATTTACTTCCAGCAAAGTCAGCATCGCTGTATGAGATTAGATCAAAAGTAGAGAATTTTGAATAGAATAATCCAAAATCAACTGTCTTTTAAATATCTCATTATTCTTTTTACAACTTTAAGATGTGATTCTTTTGGATTTGACTGAAATCTAGCACACAAGCAAACACTAAACATTATATCTGGACGGCTAGCAGTTAAATAAAGAAGTGATCCTATCATACCTCGGTATACCTTTGTATCAACAGACTTACCATCTTCATCTTTGTCCAATACAGTAGTAGTGCTCATAGGAGTAGATTTTGAAGCAGTTGAGTTCATGTTGAACCTCTTCAGAAGTTCACGAGCATACTTAGATTGATTGATGAAAACTCCATCCTTGGTTTGCTTAATATGCAGTCCAAGAAAGTAGGTGAGTTCTCCCATCATACTCATTTCGAATTCATTCTGCATGGACTTAGAAAAATCTTCACAGAGAGTGCTGTTAGAAGATCCAAAGATGATGTCGTCGACATAAATTTGAACAATTAGGGTATGATTATTCACTACTTTGACAAATAGTGTAGAATCTGCTTTGCCAACAGAAAAACCAGTTTTTAATAAAAAGGTTTTAAGTCTTTCGTACCAAGCATGAGGTGCTTGTTTTAAACCATATAAAGCACGTTTGAGTTTAAAAACATGATCTGGGTATTGTTCATTTTCAAATCCTGGAGGTTATTTTACATAGACTTCTTCATTTATAAAACCATTTAAGAAAGCACTTTTAACATCCATTTGAAATAATTTGAAATCCATATAGCTTGCATATGCTAAGAGCATTCTAATAGATTCAAGTCTAGCAACAGAAGCAAATATTTCATCAAAGTCAATACCTTCCTCCTGGTTGTATCTTTGAGCTACTAGTCTGGCCTTGTTTCTTATAACATTACCTGTTTCGTCTAGCTTGTTTCTGAAGATCCATCTTGTCCCAACGATTAGATGATCCTTTGGTCTAGGTACAAGATCCCAAACGTCATTTCTTTGGAATTGATTCAGTTCTTCAGTCATGGCTAGCATCTAGAACTCATCAATGATGGCTTCATCAATCTTCTTTGGTTCAAGTTGAGAAATGAATGCCATGTTTGCAATCCGTTCTAGCTGAGCTCTAGTTTGAACCCCCTTTGTTAGTTCTCCCAAAATCTGCTTTTGAGGATGATCTTTGATATCGACAAAGGTTCTTTGGTGATCATCTTCATTAGACTTAGCTGTGTTATCTAAAAATAAATTTGTACTTTCAACATCATCATCATTAGTTTGTATATGAACAGACTGATCAATAGATTCACAAAAACTAACATGCATAGATTCTTCAATAGTATTATGACTCTTATTGAAAACTCTGTATGCTTTACTATGACTTGAATATCCTAAGAATATGCCTTCAACAGATTTAGCATCAAACTTATCCAGGCTAACTTTTGTGTTTAGGATAAAGCATTTACATCCAAAGACTTTGAAATAGTCTATTCTTTGAGTTCTGTCATAGAATAGTTCATAGGGAGTTTTATTTAATAAGGTTCTAATGAGAACTCTATTTGTTATGTAGCATGCAGTATTAACAGCTTCTGCCGAAAAAGATTTTGCAAGATTATTGTGTTGGAGCATAGTCCTGGCAGATTCTTGAAGGGTTCTATTCTTTCTTTCTACTACACCATTTTGAGGTGCAGCTCTAGGAAAGGCAAAGTTATGAGAAATACCATGCAAGTTACAAAAAATTTTGAAGAGTTCATTTTCAAATTCTCCTCCATGGTCACTACGGATTTTAACAAAAGAACAAGATTTTTCATTTTGTAATTTGTTACAAAAGATTTCAAACTGACAAAACGTGTCACTTTTGTTTTTCAAAAATATTACCCAAGTAAATCTTGAGTAATCATCTACAATGACAAAAGCATATCTATTATGATTAAGGCTAGCTACCCTAGAAGGACCAAAAAGGTCCAGGTGGAGAAGCTCTAAAGGTCTTTTACTTGAAATGACATTTTTTGATTTGAAAGAAGATTTTGAAAATTTTCCTAATTGACATGCATCACAAAAATAATCCTTTTTAAAAGATATGTTGGGTAACCCACGTACTAACTTATCTTTAGCTAGTTTAGACATGTATTTAGAATTGACATGGCCCATTCTCATGTGCCATAGATGTTGAGTGTCATTATTAGCTATGAGGCAATGTTCTGTGATGTTTTCTAGGTATAGTTCATATATATTATTCTTTCTTATACCTTTTAAGATGATGTTTTCATTGGTGTCAGCTATGAGGCATGCATCATGATTAAAGCTAACATTATAACCTGTGTCACACATTTGACTGATACTTAGTAGGTTATGTTTTAAGCCTTTAACAAGGAGAGCGTCTTTGATAAGAGGTTTGTCTATGTTACCAATATTTCCAATACCAATTATCAAACCTTTGTTGTTATCTCCAAAGGTGACGGTTCCTCCTTCTTTATGATGAAGAACAGCAAAAAGGTTTGGATGTCCTGTCATGTGCTTTGAACATCCACTGTCTAGTATCCATTTGTTCTTCTTCTTTGGAGCCTGCAAAACATTAAGTAAATCTCCTTTTTGGTACCCAATCGGGTCCTTTTTTGTTAGACTTTGGAACCCATATCCATTTGGATTTGGGTTTGTCTATCTCTTTAGAGGAGTTAAAAAGATTATCATTATAATATTCCTTATTTGGTTCAGATGAACTTTTCACAAACGTGGTCTTTTGATTTATACAAGAAGTTTTTTTGAAATGAGAATAGCCAATACCATTCTTGTAAAAAGTGACCTTCTGAGAGGATAAGAGTTTATCCAAGTTCTCTTTACCTTTAGTAAACTTGAAAACCGTTTTCATGAGGTTCTCAGTTTTACTTTTTAGCTCTGAAATTTCTACCTGCATATTTTTAGTTTTGGAGCTAGTAGAAGAAATTTCAGATATAAGCATAAGATTTTTCTTTTTCAACTCGGAATTTTCACTGCTGAGTTTTTCATTCTCTTGAGAAAGCTTTAAATTTTCAGATTTTAAAACTTTATTTTTGAAACTTAATTTTCTAGATTTTTCAAATAATTCTTGAAAAGCATCTAGAAGTTCTTCAAAGGAAAAATCAGAGATTTCACTTACCGAACTTTCGTTTGCCATGAAGCACATATTTGCAGTTTCGGCTTCATCATCACTTGACTCTTCACTAGTGGATGGTTCTGAATCATCCCATTGAGCATGCAGAGCCTTTTTCTTGAAGAACCTCTTCTTTGGTTCCTCAGTTTTGGACTTTCTTTTGAGAAGGGGACAGTCACGCTTTAAGTGGCCTGGCTTATTACACTGAAAGCACATGGGATCTTCTTTAAGATCTTTTGCTTCCTTGTGCCTGTTTGGAAGCCGGTTCCTTCTCATGAAGCGTTGGAATTTTCTGGTAAGTAGCGCAATTTCTGATTCTTTATCTGAGTCTTCATTCTCAGATAGGGCTGAGAAAGCTAGAGTTTTCTTTACTGGTTGCTCTTCTTCCCTTCTTTCTTTCATGTGGACTTCATAGGCCATAAGATTGCCTATTAAGTCGTCCAATGTAAGTTTAGATAAATCTTGAGCTTCTTCAATAGCAGTAGTCTTTTTCTCCCAATCAGTTGTGAAAGATCTCAAGATTTTCTTCACCTTTTCAGTCTGGGAATATGTTACACCCAGAGATTTCAGATCATTGGTGATGTTGGTGAATCTGGTAAACATCTCTGTGATGGGTTCATCTTTGTTCATTTTGAACAACTCATATTTTCTAACAAGAGATGATATTTTGGCTTCTTTAACTTTGTTGGTTCCTTCATGAATAACCTCCAAAGAATGCCAAATGTCATATGCAGATTCACATATAGATATTCTGTTGAATTCATTCTGATCAATGGCACAATATAAGGCATTCATAGCCTTTGCATTTAGGTTTGCCATTTTCTTTTCTTCATCAGACCATAAGTTATAGTTTGTGGATGGAGATGTGTATGGATGCTCAACAATTTTCCATACAGCAAAGTCTATGGATTTGAGAAAGATAGCCATTCTGCACTTCCAATATCCATAGTTGGAGCCATTGAAGAAAGGAGGACGAGATGCGTGTTGACCTTCAATATCACGAGCATAAGAGGTAGATGCCATTTGTGCTGGAAGACTTGTTACGTCGAAACCAGCAAACCTGCTCTGATACCAAATGAAATTCCACTAGAGGGGGGGTGAATAGTAAAATATGATAATGATCGATAAAATAAAATAATTAAGCAATAAGGCACAACACATAAAACACAGAAGTTATACTGGTTCGGTCAATATCCAGACCTACATCCAGTCCCCAAGCAAACCACTTGAGATTTCCACTATAACATCTGAGTCACCGGATAAATAGTACAACACCCTCTTCCCAAGAGGTCTTCTTCTCTCAACAGAGAAGGGGCACACCCTCTTCCCAAGAGGTCTTCCTCTCTCAACAGAGAAGGGCAACACCCTCTTTCACAGAGGTCTACTTCTTTAAACAAAGAAGGAATACAGTGAACAACAGAGTTACAATACTTCTTATAGAACCTTCAGAATGATATGAATGCACGAATGAAGGATTCTAAGAATGTTCTGTTTGTCACTCAGAGGATACTCTTTGTCAAAGAGCTGGACTTGACTTTTTCTCTTTTCTTTCTTTTTGTTTTTCTCTTTCTTTTCAAGGCTCTCTTTTCAAATCTCGAATAGAAAATTTTCTCTTTGTAAGCTCACAGGTCTATTTCATTCCATTGTTTGAATAGTTTGTTTGTGTGTGTTTATATAGCTTATAAAAAGCAGTCGTTACATTTTGGAATTGTAACTTTTTGAAATGTGAAATGTTAGGTCATTTCAAAAACATTTTTTTAGAGAAGTTCGAGAATGCCTTTTTCCATAAAGGTGAAATAGAGGGTACACTAGTCGTTGTATTATTTTTAGGTAATACATATTTTATGTAAAAAGTCTATTTCTTACAATAGTACATTCAACGTTGGGTTGTAGTTTTGTCTTTATTCTAATTAATGATTTGAGGTACATTAGTACTTCTTTACTTTAAATGAGTGTAAGTACTATGAGTGCTTTGAGATATTTATTTGTACATAGTCATGTCAAGTGTTTTCTTTATGTTGTGTATTTCAAAGTCTCCAGAGAGAATGAGGACCAAAAGAAGGTCGACATTCTTTGGGAAGGATATTTAGTAAGGATTTGTTACAGAAGGCATTTAATGCTTTGTAGAAAGAATGATGACTTCAAGTAAGTCGACATTCTATGGTTATGAAAAAAGGTAACTAGAGTCCTTTTAAAAACATATAATATTTGTTTTTCTTATGTGTAGCCGATTTATGTTTGTCTTCTTCTTGTATTAAGAAACATTTCATTAAAGAGGATAACTAAAGTCTTTTCAAAAAACATATTTTATTTGTAGTCATTTTTATTTGTTTTCTCCATATAGTCGATGTTATGTTTTTTGTCTTTTTCCTACATTCCTTTTTTCATGTTGTGTTGTATATAGTGTAAGGTACAATGACAAAATGTCTTTTTCATAAAAGGTTGTAAGAAGGTACAATTATTATATGACAAAATATCTTTTTCATAAAAGGTTGTAAGAAGGTACACTTATTGGTTTTCAAAAAAGGAGCTTTTTGAAACTATCGTATACTTTTATGATATAGTTTTTATGAATGAGTATGTAATATGCAATATGCAAGTTCTTGAAGGTTCTGTTACATATGACTCTAAAGAAGAAAAAAATCTTCATCTTGAGGAAGCCGATTTCTTCATTTGAACTTTAGGAAAGCATGGCTCATCAAGCTTTTTCTTCAAGGAGTATGATTGCACCATAGTTGTACTTGAACAGGAAGTCTCCATCCTTATTGGGTGAGATATCCTTGCATCAAATACTCGTTAGATTTAAGGCAAAACATATTCAGTCATAATATAACATTATTTCAAGAGAACATATTATCATATTATATAAAATCAAATGAGACAATGTATCATATTATGTGACATCAAAATCGAGTTTCTCAACATATATGAGAGGGCATATGCAATGGATGAAGGCAAGAGCCAGGATGGTCCAAGGTGAACCATCCTGAAATGTGGTAGTTCATGATGAACTGCCACAGAAAGGAAGGGACATAATGGTTCATTGTGAACCACCATGGAACATGGTAGCTATGGTAGCTCTTGATGACCTACCATAGAGAAAAGAGGAACACAGTGGTTGATCGTGAACCACTGTGAAACATGGTGGTTATGGTAGTTCTTAATGACTACTAAAAAAAAGGGAATACAGTGGTTCATTGTGAACCACTGTGAAATATGGTGACTATGGTAGTTCTTAATAAACTACCATGGAGAAGAGGGGAAAACAGTGGTTCATTGTGAACCACTGTGAAATATACAACAGTTGTTGGGTTCATGTATTGGGCAGTCATAGGGGGGGGCACTGCATGTGGTAAGAAGAATGGAAGAAAGTGGAAACAATGATGTGGTAGAGATGCTCCAAAACCAATAAGGAAATGGGTAGTGAAATGAAGATATTGCTAAAAGACCTAATGCTGTATAGATATTTGAAAACAAGTCATCATTCACTCGGGTGCCATCTAAAGGAGAAAATGGTACTTAAAAAAATAAGATACATCCCCAACACTGAGATGCCAATCAATGAACTGGTATAGTAAAAGCACATGCAGATTATATAGAAAATATTCAAATGTACAAGCAAAGAAAACAGAGACTTCATTGAAAATGTGCATTAGAACATGCAAAGGCAAACCAAAATGTGAAGCCCTGATGATGCGCCCCATGCTGCAGAAAAACTCAGGTGTGTGCGTACTATAATGGAGATCACAAGGCTTGGTGCAGAGATATAAAACTGGGAGGTATACTACCATAGACTACGAGCAAACATTACGAAAGCAAAAATAACAGCTTGTCATCCTGTTTCAGCCCCAACACTTATTCCATGTGTATCTTCCCTGACTTCATGATATTGGCAAACCGATTGACCCAGGCTGGAAGTTTACAATGTTTAGTGATGAAGAAGACTGTGTGAAGGTGAGATAGAAATGGTAGTCATATATATGCAATTGGGACTTAAACATTGGTGCAGAAAAAAAAAAAAAAAGACGAATGAAAAGGGGGTGCATGGAAATATACTGTGCAACAGGGTATAAGCAGTAAAAGTATGAAAGTCAATGACAGTTTGAGTGAGCCTGTAGATGATTGAGATTGGTGCCTATGTGTAGTATATGGTTTATGAGAATAGGCAAACAATGTACAGGCAGAGCATGAAATGCTATATGGCAAAACAGGCAACTGGACAGTGAATATAAGGGGCAGGTAAGTTACAGCAAAAAAAAAAAATTCTATTTTAACGATTTCAAGGTTCGATGTGCAATATCAATGCAAGGATACAGGGAAAACTCTAACACATAAGGAGTGGAACTAATAGGTGGGGCTGCGACACAACATAAAAATGCAATGAAAATAATCAACTAGCAGGGACTGCAATGTCATGAGAGGTAAATTAGATATCCAGTTTCAAAATTAACTTTATATACATTTTACAGGAAATGGGAGACCTAATGTCAGAGTTATTGATCCAACGTATTTCACAGTGACTTCATTCAGTATATTAAAAACAACTTCCTCAATGATGACCTTGCAGCAAACCAATGTGTCTTCAGGGTAATACATATTAGTGTAGCTTCTATTGGCTCACCTTCAGTTGATACTTTGAGCGGGTTCCAACCGGTATGTCAAGAAAAAAAAAACGAGGTGATTAGATACTGTCAAAACAAAAAATCCATTATGGTAGATGATTGAACATAAATATAAGAGCAGGCAATGGGATAAACATACAGAGGATTAAAACATATACAACAGGTGAAACTCCTTGATCCTCGACTATCCCTAGCCCCAAATCTTAGTTTCCAGGTTAGGGATACCATCTATAAGATTGTCATGCATTGGAATGATGATACGGTGGGCTAAAATGCTCAACATCGGCATAGTTAGATGGGCTGATTACACAGCCCCCATGACTGTACTTGAAACAAGACTGGTGGTATGTCATCAACTGCAACCTTCTTAATGGGACACCTAGTCTTCTCAGATCTCTCTTGATTTCCAGCGAACAAACTTGACATTTTGTTGGAATGTCCCTCATGATTATTGGATGCTTTAACAACTTTTGGGGCATCTTTGAAGTTTTGTCCAAGATGCCTATTCTCTTGAAATGTAGATTAAAGTATGGCTTGCAGTACAGAACACCTTCAGAGGAGGAGCAGTTGCTGAGCTTGAGAGTGCTATTGCAACGATGGCAATGGAGACAGACCTTATGGTAGACTTTGTTGTCTACAGTGAGCTGATCCACCTAACAAACGGTCTTGTCACATACCTGGTATTTTTAAGGTGAATCAGCGAAGGTTTTCCATTCTTAGAGATGTCTTCTCTGCAACAGAATCAAAGAGAAACGACCTCTCCTGAAGAGGGAGAGAGACTAGTTGAAGTGGGTATGCATATTTCTCTGTCTTGGGAGATGACCGTTTAACTATGAGAAAACTCCCAAGGAATTGATTACTTGACAAATCTGGAATGGTATAAATCTAGTTCAACAATGGGGATTTGCTGTAATCAACACCCGATGATGGGTAGATAGCCCAAAGTGTTGTTTACAGTGATAATGCAGGTTGTCACCATCTAGATTTCCCTTAGCACCATCCTTAGAAGCTCGTGCCATACAAATCTCCGATAGTCATTGTTGCAAAAACCTTGAATTCTTAGGAGCATACACCAATTGAAATACTAGAAACGATACAATGAATTGGTCCATGCCAGTGATATTAAGACTACACATGTAGATGATAAGATAACTCAAAAATTAATGCTGGACAACAGAAAGAATAACAGAGATGACATAATCAAACAGTGGTAATGTGATTCAACATAATGAATGCTTAGAAGAAAACACATAACGTGAGTAGGAAAGAAAAAAAAAAAACTCACCATGGATCTTATCATGAATGTGAATCGATTCATAATAAACCGATACAATCTAACACACCTTGCGCTGGTAAGATCCCATTGATAGAATTGAATAAACAAAAGAAAATGAAAAGACAAGATCAAAACACTATCACAAGAAATATGAACAGGATGTCTACATTCAACCCTTCTTCTCTTCGAGTTGAATTTCCTTTGATTGTAGGGCACTAGATTGACTCTCAGGAGATCAACACCTGCTGGGGCTGGGTACCATATATCCTTGTGAATCACTTGATTGGTGTTGGATACATTCTGTGGACATACGATATCTAATGGCATATTACCTGAATATTAATGGCAGGGATACATTGGTCAGTAAAATCACAAAGAACCAGTTGTAAAGAAACAAAAAAAAAGAAAACAGGAATATATTAGATCTACAAAACAGCGACTGGAGATACGAAAGTACAGATGTACAGAGGATCGAAGATTGAGATGTAAACAGATATTCAAAAAGGATGATAAAATGGGAATCAGAAACCCAACATCATAAGAAAGATTGAACTACAAAGTGGGGATTGAAAAATCAAAAGGAAATAAAAAACTGAAAGGACAAAACAAAATGATGTGTTGGAATGGAACATTCCGTTTGCTGTGGCACCACGTAGATCGGCACTACCATACGCAGGTCGATTCTATGGATTATGCACAAAACGAAACATCAAGAAAGAAATGAAACCACGAAGACTGTAAATGAAGATTTTGCTTAAAAGAAAAAAAAAGAAAGAACGATCACTTACCTGTATTTGTAGCTCTCATGACAGAGGATCGACCCTTTTCCTTGCTCTGTTAAGATCCTGAAGGAGGGGTGAAGTTCAGCTATGGAATTCCCTTCAGAACCAGTGGAGAAGGAGGGAGGAAGAGAAGAGAGACTTCTCAAGGGAAATTGGATGCGATGGGGGAAATGTTCGATCGGATGTTGCTTTTTTTTTCTCCCCTTTTCTTCCTGCTGTGTATCCTCTTTATGGAGGGTGAGGAGCTTCTGGAAGGTAGTGGAGGAAGTTGAAGATCGATGGTTCATGCCTCTTTTTCTTTTCTGTGCATACTCTTATAGGAAAACCGAAGAACACTCGAGAATGACCAGTCAGTTGAGGATCAACGGGTGAGAGAGGGGAAGACGATCGAAAGGTCGACCCCTTTTAGAAGGATCGAGAAGAAGCTTCCGTTAGAGATGAAGGGTGGAGGATGGGGAAGGCCTGCGATGTTGAAGCGATGAAGAAGAGGGTGCTAGAAGGTCTGTCATAGGGAGAAAGCGAGAAACGAAGGTTTCTTTTCCAAAATTTTCAAAAAGAGGTTCTTTTGAAAAGTTTTTTTCTAGAAACAGGTTTTTAAAACCATTTTTTGGTAATTTTATTATTTGGATTTGTTTTGCTCTTTTCTCGATATTTTCTGATTTTTTTTTATGTTGTTTTGGAAAATAAAAACCTAAGAAAATATGAGGGACAAAACTATATATATATACATATATTTTTTTTTGTATTTTTTTGTAAGAGTTTACAAAATAGGGGTTTTCTAAAAATTTGGGTTTGATTTCTTCAAAAAATGGGTTTGGATTCAAAATTTTAGAAGATTTTCGAGTTTTTAACCTCAAGTTGAGGAATATCGAGTAATGAATCCAAACAGATGTCGGATGAACTGCCCAAGCCATTCAAAAACTGTTTT
Organism: Nuphar pumila; assembly: GCF_984573655.1. Lineage (NCBI taxonomy): Eukaryota > Viridiplantae > Streptophyta > Magnoliopsida > Nymphaeales > Nymphaeaceae > Nuphar > Nuphar pumila. The sequence continues at coordinate 70,445,075 of NC_143252.1, read as the reverse complement.
TGGTATTTTTGTAGTTTCAATTTGAAAATTGGACAACGAGGTTCAGATTTGGATCTTTTACCCAAATCTGGATCCAAAACTGAGTCAGATGTGTGAAAATGAACTTAATTTCAATAAAATCTAAGAAATAACTGGGATTTAGATTTAAAACTGACTTGATTGCTCAGAAAATGGGGTCAGGGGCAAAAAGGAAATATTTACAATATTTTGAAAATTTTGGAGTGTTCATAGATGCCCCTCTTTGCTACTAAGCCAGTTGAAAGCCGAGCTTAGTGGCAAAGAAACACTTTAAATTTTGAAAAGTGCCCCAGTCAGCGGATCTGAGTTGGGTGTGGAAGAATTTATTTTGAAAACATGGCCTTTCAGGTTTAAACCCTTATCTTGAATGGTTCTGGGGGGACGAAATCCTCGACAATGATATGACTGAATAATAGAAATGAGGAAATCGTGATGGGACTTTGGATGAAGATCCCAAAATGATGAAAGATAAGAATTTTGATCGAGTCTCATGGGTGAGACAAGATCAGCCTTTGGAATGACTCAGGTTTAGCCCTTAACCTGGATGGGACGAAGATAGATCAAGATGATTTGGATGGGGAAAGGAATATAAGCGGACCTCAATGGGACATTTTTGAGAGAAATGCTTCATGAGATGAAACTCAGGTATGATCCTCTCCTGGATGGATGTACAGAGCATGGATTCCTTTGTGGGGGAAAGACCATGATGGGAATGGGCGGATTACCTCATCAAAACGAGGCTCAAGTTTTACCCAAACCTGAATGGAAGATACCTCGTGGAACGAGGTTCAGGCTTAACCCTTAACCTAAAGGGGACGACCATACAGAATCCTCGAACGAGGAAGCCGTGATGGGACAACAAAATGCATTGCCAAAGTGAGATTCAGGTCTAACCCTTGACTTGAGTGGGGGGAACCATACGGAATCCTCGGATAAAGAAACCGTGATGGGACTAGAAAGGATATCTAGTCGAAATGAGACTCAGGTTTAACCCTAACCTGAACGGAAGAATACCTCGTGGGGCGAGGTTCAGACTTAACCCTTAACCTGAAAGGGGCGACCATATGGAATCCTCGAACGAAGAGTCCATGATGGGACCTTTGGAGTTTGGATAAACAAATACGAAAGGGGTTTGCGAGAAGAGAAAAAACAAAGGATTCTCTAAAGCTTGGAAAAGGGATGATTTGAGGTGCCTCATTGCTGAGACTAAATCAGCTTTGTAAAAACAGACGACCTCTCGCAGAAGGTTTGGGTGATACCTCAAGGAGCGAGGTAACAGGTTTAATCCTTGGCCTGAATGGATAAAGAATCCTTGAAGAGCAAGGAGACCATGATAGGACCTCTAGACTTTGCACAACAAGTCCAAGAGGGGTTTGCAAAAGGATGAAAATGTGGGTCCCTAAAGCTTGAAGAGATGAGAATCTCGAGAAAATCTTGAGAAAGTTTAGATGAGAATCTTGGGAAAATCTTGAGAAAGTTTATAAAGACTTGGAAAACTATGAAGAAATGAGAATCTCAGGAAAACTGAAAGAAATTCTTGAGAAAAGATGAATATTTGAAAAGGAAAACACTTGTCAGGAAAACTCGGTCTTTGAGAATTTTCTTAGGAAAATGATGGAAAATTTTATAGGAAAATTCATTGGAGAAGGAAATTTAGAATTTAGGAAATTGAAATCCTGAGAATTTTATCTTTGAAATATCTGAAAATCAGCTTTTTATTCTTGAGAAAGATGAAAATTCCTTTTGAAAATGGATCTTAAGAAAATAACTTTTTAAGGAAAATCACGGGAAAACTTTGATTTGGGAAATCCAACTCCGAATATCATCATAGTTTCTTGAGAAATCGATTCCATGAAGTGAAAATTTCTTGAGAAAATCATGAGAAAACAAATGATGCAGATGATTTGAATGAATGAATGCAGTTTGAAAAGATTTCTGAAAAATTTGTTGGAAAAATGTGGATTAAGCCAAAGTAAATTCTTCACATATTCTGACTGTGGCCATGAATATATTCAGGGTTTATTTGAGTTAATTCACAATATTTTGAAAACATTGGAAATATGAGGCGCATTTTCAAGATAGCCTAAGAGTGTAGGCTCAATGTGACTGTTAGAGAGATGATGGATCTGGGTCTCATCCATATTCCGACTAGGGCTGTAAATATGGATCCACCGAGTTCATCAACTCTCTAAGAGTTGGTGCACGTGCCATTTGTGTTCATCCACGGTGAATTTTGAAAGATTGAGATGTATGCATCATATAATCAGGATATTACTGAAATTTAACTATATGAGATGCGGCCAAATCTAAGCAGTAAAAGTAAATCTTATTCTAAGGTTTACATTGGATTGTTACATTGCATAACATAAAGTAAAAAAAAAAATTTGAAATGGAGCCAAGGAATCAGCATCTTCTAGATTTTCCTGCAAAATGAGAGTTAGTACAAGATAACCAAGAAAATGGGTATATATACTATGTACAACGAAGATATATATGTAGACATAGAAATATTTGAATTTATGATAAATGGTATGTGGTAATGAAGATATATTCACAAAAAAGTAAAAGAAAAGAAAATATATGTGATAACAAGTGCACTTGAAGGGATATATATATATATAAGTATATATATATATACATATATATATATACATATATATGTATACATATAGGTAGATATACAATAGATATACATATATATAGATATATATATACATATAATGAGAAAATATACATGTTAATGGAAATTCCATATAATGGGTAAAATCAAAAAATACAGGTATATACAGTTTTTGTAGGTGATTTTAGACAGCCGTAATTACCAAATTACAACATATTGTTTTATAAAAATGGGTATGGAGCTTCCCTATATATCAATAATGAAGTGTGCAAAAGATGGTATAGAGATCATGAACGGATATGGATATATCCGTTCATGAAGGTGGCTGTTTATCAAGACTGCACACCTGCAGAAAAAGGAATGAAAAACACATGGATAACACACTTATGAATGGGAACGATGGTGAACGATCAAAAAGAACCGAATTTTTGTATCCTTCCAACTAAAATAACAAAAATACAATGACATGAATTCTGTAGCTTGATCATTACAACATAGGATGGATTTTATGAAAATTGGCATATAAAGATGTAGAGCAGGATGAGATGATATGCAAGTCATTGGCAGAACTTAAGAAAAAAAATCTGAGTTTTTAAAGCAATCACTTGATTATCAATCACTTGATGCAAGGCATAACACAAAAGAAACTAGATGATATGTAGAGCACAAAACAAAGAGGATCGATGCCATGTATTGGTAGAGCACGGAGCACAGAAAATTGGCAGAACACAGAAAAAAATCAGCAGGTATATCATCTCAGTCACTCTTAAAGCAATCTACCTATGCTTTCCTCCTCAGGCTTGAACTTTTGTGAGCCTTTTTGACTTGAAAATGAGTAATACTGCATAAATGAAATGCTAACATATGTTAAAAATCAAAACAATGCAGCTAGGCAAAACAGTACATGTAATGATTAATGGATGCAAAATTATCACACGTTATCAATGACAGGTTGCTGATAGAGGATCAACTTATAATAAGAGTTGCAATCACATTCAAGAGAGTACAACTTTGCAAGAACATGTTATATAGAAATCCTCTCAACTCAAATCAACAAAGATCTATAGTTAGTCCATGCATTTGGTCTGGATATCCACCCGTTAGTTCCTGCAAATTTCTGCACCTGATATGAAGCCTTGCCATTAGTGCTCCTTCTGTAAAATCATACAAAATCTGAATATTGTTGCTGCAATCACATTTGAGAGAGAACAACATTGGGAGACCTTATACAACAACTCCTCTTAATTCAAATCAACAAATTGGCAACCTGCTGGATTTCCTATGCTGCTAGGCTGAAGAAATATAAGGAAAACACTGACTGGGCTGAAGAAGAAGATGAGAAGCAGTACCGTGAAGGAGCTGAAGGCTGGGCTGCAGAAGTGAGGACGTTGGCTGGGCTGCAGAAGATGCAGTTTTGCTATTGGATCCCCTTCTGCTGGTGGGTCGAAGGAGGTGAGAAAGCGATCGGCTGTGCTGAAGGCAAATGGGAAGCAGCAGTTGACAGCAATGGAGGGCGGTTTCTTGCTGTGGCTGGACTGAAGAAGGGGAAAACGTTGGACCTCCTGCTGTGTAGCTGAAAAAAATGATGGGCAGCTTGCTGGTGGCTTCTGGTTTTCGGCTGGCTGGTGCTGAAGGCGGACCGGATGGGCAACCTCACCCTTCATGGCAAATCCCTGCAAAACCCCTAAAAGAGAAATCTCAATCCCTTTCCCCCCTCTCTCATGAATGCTCTGCCCCTCTTTTTAAAAACTTTTCCCTCTTTTAAAAAAAAAACGCAGATTTCCCTTCCGTTACATTTTTTTTTTTGAAAGCTTTTGAAAATTTTGTAACCGAATTTTGAAAACTCGCCGTTTTGGTGATGGACGAAATCTTAGGTTTTTTAAAACCATTTTGGGTTCATTAACCTAAGTTTTAGATAAATGAGCATTTTAAGCAAGTTCGGCTGTGGTGCTTTTTTTTTTTTTTTAAAACTGTTTCTAAAAAAAATGAATAGTGACATAATAAATAAAAAAAAAATTAATGGTAATAATAAATGGGAGATGCCACCTCAGCCATCTTTAAAATTCTTTTGAAAATAAAGCTTTATTTTGTGTTGGCAACTCTTTTATTTTCAATTGGGGTGCCACATGTGTGTGGGCCCACTAACTAAAATGAATAATATTGAGAAATAAAAAAGAAAATTTGCAAATTGGTATAAACTTCAGGTGGGTCCCGCTTGAGAATAAACAACTTACCTGAGAGTCTGAGTATGATGCTAGTCAAAAGGCGGATCCCGCTCCATTTATTTGAGGATACAAGATAAAACATTATTTGTTTTCAAGAATTTGGAAAAATTGGTTTTTCAGAGCAAAATATGGATAAAGTAAATGTAAAAAATTTTGTAAAGAGATTTAAAATCCTTTTTTGCAAAAAGTTTTGAGACAAAATCTTTAAAATCAATATCCAAATATCCAGATTGCTTTTCTTGAGAAAAATTTTGTAATTCAAAGTCCTGGGGTAAAATGGGAAAATTTGGTAATTTTGAATACCCAGGGTTTTAAAAATCAATTTGAAAAAGTTTAAAAATCAAATCTGGATGGACAATTTTGAAAATCAGGAGTTCTGGATCTCAAACTGACATGCTATGCAGTGAAATGATGCAATGCTATGCAAAGACCTGTTCTGTGAAATGTCACTTTGAACTTGGACTTGGAAATTCTAACTTTTTGTCCATAAAGAGGATTTTGAAATTTTGCAATTTGAAGATGTCTCTGAACCTAAATATAGAAATTTTGAGGCTCAAGAATGAAATTTAGGACTTTCTGTAAGGTTCAATCTTGGGAAATGACCATTTTGCCCTTCATTGGTTCTGGAGAACCGAAATGTGGTGATTGAGGGCGATGTCAGGGAGGTGAGTGAAAATTTGGGGTGTTTACAGATGCCCCTCTTTGCTACTAAGCCGGCTTATGGTCGAGCTTAGTGGCAAAGAAAAACACTCCAAATTTGGGCTATATATATAAAAAAATGCCCCAGTTAGAAGGATCTAACTGGGTATGAGGAAATTAGCCCGGTGAACATGATAGATATGAAATGGAGAATGAAGAGAAATGATTCGCTCTGTGAGAGTGAAATTCAGGTTTTATGCCCCTAACCTGGATGGGACAGAAAATGCTTCGTATGGAACGAAGCTCAAGTTTTAACCCTTGACCTGATTGGGGAATGGGATATTTCATCGAAATGAGACTCAGGTTTGTACCCTTAACCTGATCGGGCGGAAGATGAAATACCTCTTTGATTGAGGCTCAGGTTTGTACCATTATCCTGATCGGGCGGAACATGAGTTGGTATGATGGAACCTTCGGATTTTGCACAATGAATCCGATAGGGATTTTGCAAAAGGAAGGAAAATGGGGTCCCTAAAGCTTGAAAAAGGATTGATTTTGGATGCCTCATTGCTGAGACTAAAATAGCTTTTGAAATTGCCTTTTGCGAGAAATTATTGGTGGTTCGACCTCGAACCGAAATGGGACTGCCTATGGTGGGACAGTGGGGACACAGGGAAGTATGCAAATCTGAGAGTTCACGCTCTCAAAGAAGGGAAGGAATCAAGTCCTTAAGAGGGATTTAAAATTGGTGTCAGGTATCAAAAACAGATATCAAGCTCTCACTTTATGTCAGGATAGCTAGAAAATATTGTCAAAATGTTGAGAATTTTGTTGTTGATTCAAAGTTTTTTTGAAAATGCTGCATATTGTTGCAAAGATATTCTTTCTTTTCTACCTGAAGCATTACCTCCAAACAAGGTGCACTTCGTAGAATCAAGATTGGAAACCCAAATTTTTTTGCAATTGACCTTCTTCAAGGAAGTTATCAATTTCCTCAATATGAATAGGAAAGAGAATCTGATATTATGAAAGCAATTGATGAAAGAATATTGATAATAGAATTTCACAAATTTAAAGAAGATAGATTTGGCAGTTTGATATCTTGAGAGCTTCTCTCATGATAATCTTTCTGCACTCTTTTGACTCTCTGATGTTTTGGCTATATTCTCCTTCATTTTGGAGATGTTCTTACTTTTTCTCTCTTTCTTTTTCCTCTCTTGCTCTCTTTTGAGAAGGGTACGTCACAAACTCCTTCATCTTGGAGATATTTCGATCCTTCTTGGACGATATTGGGTCATGGGCTAGAGATCTTTTGGATGATAGCTGAAATTAAATATCTTTTAGGGATTGTCGAGAGGTTCATCGCATCTGCCTTCATCTCGACGGTGCTTTGGACTCTCCCTGGAAGGATCCGTCACAAACTCCGTCATCTTGGAGATGTTTCGAATCTTCTTTGGCCCTGGGGGTCTATTCGCTTAATTCACCTTCATCTTGACGACAAGTGAGAGATCCCTTTTGCGGATACTTAATTGCAGCTTAGGTGATTTTGAGGAGACGGGGCTTGGGTAAATTCTCTCTTTTCTAGCACTCAGGATATTTCCACTGCCTCGTCTTTACAAGAATAATCTTTAAAGATGTGTCATTGACTGCGATCAATATCAATCATTTATGGCTTTTCAATAACATTGAATCTTCTTTTCTGGCCATATCGAGGACTTATCCTTCATCCTTTTGGTTGGCCAATAGAAAGAATTTGAGTTTTGAATCTCTTTTCGCAAAAGCTTTGCTCTTTTGGAAGTAGTGCTGAAGGTAAATGGAGATAGAGATTTGTGCAATAAAGATACTGAAATCAACAAATAATTTGATTGACAGATTGATAAAATTTTCTAGAAGTCCTGGGTGAAAGAAAGCATTTGAGGTCCGGCTCAACACATCAGTGACGAAAATTCTCCTCTCTTTTTCTCTAAAAAGAGAGACTCAGGCTTAGCCCTTACTTGAATGAAAAATCGGAAATACTCCTCTCTTCCCTGAAGAGGAGGTGTTTGCAAAACAAACTTTTGAAGAAAAATTAAGCTTTCGTCAAAGCTCCCTAATATTAGGCTTCTCTTATGGAAAGGGGGCCGATAAATAGTGAGGTCTGAAAATTGGGTCATGAAAGGAACGAATCCATCACACTCTCCCTAAAGAGGGTCCTCCATGACAAAATGACCTAGTATGAAATTGGGGGGTCACAAGAAAAGCGAGTCTACGTCGAGCCTCTCCCTTTGAAAGGGGTTCCTCGTGTGAAATGGAAATTGTTTTGCAAACGGTTCACAAAGACGCGAGTCCCTTCAAACTCTCCCTGAAAAGGGGCTAAGTGAATGAATTAGATAGCACGCGAAAAGAATGAGCTCCCTCAAACTCTCCCTAAAAGGGTCTCTCGCAAGAGAAAATGATTGAAATTGGATATTGAGATTGATTGACCCAAAGGTCAAAATTGGAAATTGGAAAATTGGTTGCTGGAAATTGGATGACCCGAAGATCGAAATTGGATGACCTGACGGTCAAAATTGAGAATTGGTTGACCAAAAGGTCAAAATTGTGTGACTCAAAGGTCAAAATTTCGAGATTGAGTGACCCAAAGGTCGAAATTTGGAAATTGATTGACCCGAAGGTCGAAAATTGGAAATTGATTGACCCGAAGGTCGAAAATTGGAAATTGGTAATTGAAATTGAGAATTGGAAATTGGGTGACCCAAAGGTCAGAATTGGAGAATTGCCTGATCCGAAGATTTAAATTGAAATTTGGAGGACAAAATATCAAACTTGAGCAATTGACATACCCTGATGATTGAAATGACTTGAACTAACAAAGGAGAATGATGAGTTCGAGTCAGAGCTCGATTAAAATACAGAGATCACAAGTCGGAACCCGGATCAACAGAAGAAAATGAAGGGCTCGAGTCAAGGCTCGAGTAAGGTAATGAGATCATGAGTCGGAACCCGGATCAACAGAAGAAAATGAAGAGCTCGAGTCAGGGCTCGAGTAAGGTAATGAGATCACGAGTCAGAACTCGGATCAATAGAGAAAATGAAGAGCTCGAGTTAGAGCTCAAACAAGATGTAGAGAGATCAGGAGTCGGAACCCGGATCAGCAAAGGAAAATAAAGAGCTCGAATAGGAGCTCGAATGAATAAAGAGATCTCGAGTCGGAACCCGGATCAACAAATGAAAAAAATGAAGAGCTCGAGTTAGAGCTCGAATGAATAAAGAGATCTCGAGTCGGAACCCGGATCAACAAATGAAAAAATGAAAAGCTCGAGTTAGAGCTCGATTGATGTAGAGAGATCACGAGTCGGAACCCGGATCAATAAAAGAAAATGAAGAGCTCAAATCTGAGCTTGAATGAACAAAGAGATCTCGAGTCAGAACCCGGATCAACAAAGGGAGATAAAGAGCTCGAATCTGAGCTCGAATGGATAAAGAGATCTCGAGTCGGAACCCGGATCAACAGAAGAAAATGATTTGAATAAAAACCCGAGTCGGAACTCGGTTTTCCGAAAAGTTGGGATTTTGAAAATGTATCAGTTTGAACACTGGATTTTGAAATAATACCAGTTCGAGCGCTGGGTTTTGGTTCAGTACTGGTGATTGTCTTTCGCTTTTGAATCATTAGGAATTGTGATGGGACTATTTGTGGAAATCCCAATACTGACCGAATTGTTGTCAATGCAGTTGAATGCAAATGAATATGAATTGATGCACATGAATACACAAGTGCGTGAAATGAGGAATTTGTTTATCGTGCCTGCATACAGAACAAAATTTTAAAAATGCCCCAGTGTAACTGGGAAAAGAAAGTCTGATCATTATTTAAAGAAAATGGAAGGATTACAAGAGGAGAATAAATTTTTCAAGTATAAAACTTTTTCAAATGTCGAGCATTAATGGGATCTGGTAATTCTACCCCATCGGCGTTGATGAACCGATATGAGTTGCGGGGTAATGCTTCTTAGACGACATATGGGCCTTCCCAATTTGGCGACCATTTACCGCCAGGATGATGCTTGAGATAGGCTGTGGATCGAAACACTAACTCATTGACTTTGAATCTTCTTTCGATGACAGACTTCGCATACGGCTACTCTCTGGCGATAGGATTGAGCATGTTCTGCTGCTTTCAGCCTTCTCTCATCGAGCAAGTCTAACTGTACCAGTCGCTGCTGCTGATATTGATCAAGAGGTAACTGCAGGAGTGACGCAAATTTCAAAGCGGGCTTCTGAACATGTAGCGGCAATACTACTTCTGTTCCATAGACCAGTTCTGATGGAGTAGCATTCGTTGGAGTGCGAATAGTGGTCCGATAGGCCCATAGTGCATCGTGGATCTTCTCATGCCAATCACGACCTGTTTCCACAGTTCGCTCTAAGATACGAATTAAGATCTTGTTGGTGGCCTCTGCCTGACCATTCCCTTGAGGATAATATGGGGCAGAGAAATGATGATAAATCTTGAACTTTGAGCAGAATGTCTTCATTCTTTCATTCTTGAAATGACTGCCATTATCTGACACGATGTCATGCGGGATGCCGAAACGGCAAAGGATGTTCTTGTGAATGAAAGAGACTACGTGTTGGCCTTCTACTGTGCGAAGAGTGATAGCTTCTACCCACTTGGTGAAATATTCTGTTGCGGCAAGGAAGTATTTGTGGTCATTTGAAGCTGAATGAGTGATGGACCTACGACATCGAAGGCCCACATAGAGAATGGCCATGGAGAGACAACAGATTGGAGATATGTTGCGGGAGCATGAATAGAAGGTGCATGTATTTGGCATTACACACACTTCTTCACATAATGATAACAATCTTGTTGCATAGTCTTCCAGTAGTAACCTGCTCTGATGATTTGCTTGACAAGGGTTTGGTAGCCGACGTGGCCACCACAAATGCCTTTGTGTGCTTCTCGCACGACTTCTTTGGCTTCTTCTTCATCTAAACATCTGGGATACTCTGAACTGAATCCTCGACGATAGAGGACATTTGCCAGAATGAAGTATCGAGCGGACATGCGCTGGATTGCTCGCTGCTCTTTCTTTGAGAGTTCTGGAGGAAATTCACCGGTTTCTATGAAAGTTTTGATGTTGTAATACCAAGGCTTCTTCCTTTGCTCAGCCTGGTTTACCTGTTCCGCTGGAAGGAAAGCAGGTTGGTCAAGTCTGCCAATTTCAAAAGAGCGACAAGATTCTCCATTTCTGAATGCCATAATGGAGCCTAAACTGGCTAGGCTATCGGCCACTTGATTAAAATCTCTTTTGATATGGAATAACTGAAATTCTTCAAACTTGCTGACAAGAGGTGAAACAATTTCCTGATAAGGAAATAGCTTCTGATCTTTGACTTGCCATTCGGCTCGGACTTGATTGACAACGAGTAATGAGTCGCTGTAAGCATGCACTTTCTTAACATTAAAATCTAGTAGAATCTTTATACCTTGAATCAGGGCTTCATATTCAGCCATATTGTGAGTGCATTGAAAGTCTAACTTGAGAGAAAATGTAATCATTTCTTTCTCTGGAGTGATTAATAAAATCCCGATGCCTATTCCGGCCATGTTCTTAGAACCATCGAAAAATAAATTCCAGACTGAAGATTGTTGGATATTGCAAATTTGCTCATCAGAGAAGTCATCTTCGGCTTTCACTTCTTCTGCCAGAGGAAAATCCGCCAATTGATCTGCAATTGCTTGGCCTTTGATTGATTGCTGCGAGACATATTCTAAGTCATACTGCATCAATAAGACTTGTCATTTTGTGACTCGTCCGCTGAGGAAAGGTTGCTCTAAGATATACTTGAGAGGATTGAGTTTAGACAAAATTTTGACTTCAGATGCCAGCAGGTAGTGTCTTAGCTTCTGATACATCCATACCAGAGCTAGGCAGGTCTTCTCTATATTTGAGTATTTCTTTTCATAGTCTATGAAAGTCTTACTCACATAATAAATGGCGTGCTCTATCAAGCTGCCTTCTTTGTACTGCGCCAAGAATCCGCCGCATGCAACTTTATTGACTGAGATGTATAACAAAAGAGGTTTTCCCAATTCTGGCAGCTTCAAGATTGGAGGATTGAGAAGATACTTCTTTATTCGATCGAACGACTGCTGACACTCTAGTCCCCATTCGAACTTTACTCCTTTTCTGAGTTAGTGGTTGAAGGGCTCACATCTCATCGCCAAGTTGGAAATAAATCGCCGAATTGATTGCATGCGTCCCTGAAGGCTACACAACTCTTTGAGATTTTTCGGGGGTGGCATATTGATGATAGCCTTGGCTTTGGCCGGGTCAACTTCAATTCCCTTTTTTTTTACCAGAAAACCCAAAAGTTTGCCTAATTCGACTCCAAAGACACATTTTTGTGGGTTAAGCCTTAACTTATAAAGGATGAGTCGCTTAAAGACTTGATCAAGCGCTTCGAGGTGATCTTCTCCCTCTTTAGATTTCACAAGAATATCGTCAACATACGCATCCATGATTTTGCGCATCTGATCGTGAAATATAACGGCCATTGCTCTTTGGTACGTTGCTCCCGCGTTCTTGAGCCCAAAAGGCATAACTGTATAGCAGAAAGTGCCCCAAGGCGTAGTAAAGAAAGTTTTTGACTGATCGCGGGCGGCCAACTTAATCTGGTTGTAGCTAGAATATCCATCCATGAAGGAGAACATGGCATGTCCTGCTGTGCTGTCAATCAGAAGATCAATGCTTGGCAGTGGATAGTCATCCTTCGGAGTTGCCTTGTTGAGGTCTTTGAAGTCTACGCAAATCCTGACTTTGCCACTTTTCTTTGGGACAACGACGATATTGGCTAACCAATCTGAGTAGTCAATAGTTCGGATAAATCCTGCTTTGAGCAGATCTTCAAGTCCTTCTTTGACTTGTTGTTCTATTCTGGGATCCATTTTTCTCAGCTTTTGCTTAACTGGCTTTACATCTGGCTTCAAAACGAGTCGGTGTTCGACCAATTTGGGATCTAAGCCCGGCATATCTTCATATGTCCATGCGAACACTTCTTCATGTTGCTTGAGAAAATTTGTCAGCCTTTCTTTCTCTTCCAGACTTAGACTGGTACCGATCTTGAGAATCTTGGGATCTTCCTCTGAGCCGATATTGACATCTTCAGTAGGATCTTGTACTAGAGCGGATGGTTCATCCTGTTTCTGAACTGAGGCGAACTCTGATAATTCCTGAAGAGACTGATCAAATTCTACATAATCATCTGAATGCTTTGCAATCTTGCCATCTTCGATGCTCGCTTTGACTCGATGAATTGCTGTCGTCTTCTGAAAAGCCTTTGGATTGAGAACGAGTTTCTTGATTGCTCGGGAAGACATTTCTGAAATTTTGGATAAGAAATTGGATTCAGGAAAAATCGTCCATCATACGACAAACAATCATTTAAAAAGAATTATGCATAAAATGGCATTGAGTTATAAAATGAGGAGATAGAGAAGGAAGATAGATGGCATCCAAATAGACAAAGAAACTTGACATTTTATTGATTTGACTTGATAAAAGACATTGAGACATTTATTTTAAAAGGAATAGAAAGGAAAAGCAACAACGATTCTCAATGTGCCCCTTTAACAAAAACAGTCTTCTTTGGTGAGCTCCCGCTAGAAAACCCTAATCCTGCCCTATGGGGACGATGCTTTTGGATCATTGGCTCGACACGACCATCTTCATTTTTGCCCAGTCCTTTAAAGGGTTGATAACCATGCTTCAGAAGTAAATCAAATCCCTTTCTTGCTTTCATGAATTGTGGGAACAATGGATGATCTTTGACAGTGTCGTAGCTGACACGACCTCCAATCTTGAAGAACTTGGGACCTCTCCATCGGGTCAGGGCTACAGTGTGCAGGGATAATTCGCACGTTGCCTGGAGTATTTCCCGATTTTCTCTAAGACTGATTTCTTCATTCTCTCTGATGCTAGGAATATCTGCAGTGAATGATGGTCGAGGGATCATAGGCTGTGGGAGTGTTTCTTCTGGGTCCTCTCCGAGCACTGTTGTAATCATTCCACCTTTGGACCATTTTACACATTGATGCAAGGTGGAAGGCACTGCATTTGCATTATGAATCCACGTCCTTCCGAGCAACAGATTGTAGGTGGGTGGCACATTGACCACATGAAAAAGTATTGAATGTACCGAATAATTGATGAATACTTCCAGGAATATCTTGCCTTTTGCCGTCTGACCATGGTTGTCAAACCCATAGATGGTGATAGGGTCTGGAATGTATTATTCTTCCTTAATGCCTAGCGCCTTTGCGGTCATTTCGGGACATATATTAAGGCTGCTACCTCCATCTACTAGCACATGGGGTACTGTCATTCCCCTTACCCGAACGACGATATAAAGAGCATTATTGTGAAAGGAATGAGGCTTTGGAAGGTCCTCATCCGAGAAAGTGATTGGCGCGTTGGTCATGGCCGAATTCACTATTTGTGCCATGTCTTTAGGAGTAGTGCTGGGTTTAACTTTGATCTTTCTGAGCAGATCATCCAGTACTTGTTGATTCATGCAGGAACTGTTGGCCAAGTCAAGAATGGAAACATTGGACAGAGCGGTCAGAGGCTTCTGACTTGAATTCTCCGGCTTGGGCTTGATGATTTGATTGAGAAAATCAGAAAGTCCCTTTGACTTAGGGGATGACTTTACAGGTGCTTCAGAAATTTTCATCTTGCCGAATGCTGAGATTAGGTCCATCTTTTTAGAAGCTGGAGCTGCTTGTCGAAGCACTGACACCTGATGTTGAACTTGTAGATCTTGTGCAGAACACGACTTGATGTGTTCATGAGGTAGGAATGGTTGGGCAGACACTACTGCTGTAGTGTGTGAAGGAAAAGGCTGCTTAAGAATGTCCATTTTTTCTTCTTCTCCTTCTACCAATAAATTCTTGTCAATAAGATCCTGCACAATGTTCTTGAGAACGAAACAGTTCTGAGTGCTGTGTCCCACTGTTCTGTGAAACTTGCAGAATTGATCTTTCCATTTCCCCATAGGCACAGGGGGATCAGCCAACCTCGGTAACTTGACCATTTCCTTTGACAGCATATACTCGAGCACATCTTCGAGTGATTGATCGAGGGGAGTAAACTTTCAGTCATAACTCCATCCTTCATGTTTAACTTTTTCACACAATTTCGGCCCTTGGTCTTGCTGAGAAGGCTTGCTGTATTGAGGAGCAAGCTTCATTTTCTGATCTCCTTTATTATTGGAATTGCCTGCGCCGTAGCAGTAATCTTTCTTCTGGCCTTGGTACTGATTTTGGCTATTGTTGTTGGTAGAGAAGGTAAAGTGAGCTTTCTTCTTCTGCTCACCTTGGGGGTTACTCTTGGAAAAAGTGAAGCCTTCATAGACTCCATTCTCTACACTCAGCTTGAGCCATTCTGCTCGCTCAGTTAATTCAATAAAGGTCCTGGATGGTGCAGTAGAGATTAATCCTCTTAATGGTTGAGAAAAGTTGTTGAGGATCAATGACAAAGCGTGCCTTTCAGATATGGGATCTCTCATTTTGTTGCAGGCTGACCTCCATCTGTGAATGAAATCTCGTGCTTTTTCATTCTCATTCTGCCTCAGACTGCAGAGATGACTTAATGTCAGGAGCGCTTCTGTGTTGAACAAGAAGGGTTCAATAAATAAATTCACCACTTTATCGAACTCCTTGAGCTCGATGGGATTGATATGCTCAGCATACCATTTAGCTACAACTCCTTCCAAGCTGCGAGGGAAACACAGGAATAGTGCTCTGTTATCTCTCTTGAATCTTGAGCACTCTGCGAAGAAAGTGGCGAGATGGGCTTTCGGATCGCCAGAACCATCGAACTTGATGAATTTTTGGGGAAGGTTTTCCAGATCATCATCCCCTTCGAGGCCGTCATAGAAGTCCTCACTGGTGAAGACTTTCTTGCCCTTGTCGCGGGCTTGGAGATCTTTAACCACTCTAGCCATTTCCCTGAATTGTGACTGCAGGGGTTCTTCTGTAACCTGATTCTTTGATTTGCGGCTCTTCCTTTGTTCTCGCCCACGTTTCTGGAATGCCGGAGGCACCTTATATTCTTCCTCAGTGTCTTCCGTTGATTTAGATTCATCTGAGATTTCTTCTGGCTGAACCTGCTTCTTGGAAGTCTTCTTATTCTTGTGCCCGTGGAACTTTTCTCTGAATTGATTTTTCTCTGCACTAGTCCCAGCTTGTTCACTCATCATTTTATTCATCATCTTTCGGAATATGGCATACATTTGCGGGTCTATGCCATCATCCTCTTGTTGTTGATCTTGATTCACGGGATGATCCATTTCTCCTTCTGAGGCTGAGGAGTGCTGAGGTAATGTGGTTCTTCTTCCTGACCTTGTTCGAACCATCAAATGTTGCAGATGCTCTAATGTAGTTGTGGATGCTCTAATGTAGCTGGAGCTCTCTGCAGGGCAAAGACTTGATTAGATTATGAAGGAATTGGCTTTTGGAAGAAATATTTATTGAAAATATGGTAGACAATTTGAAGAAGATATCCCATTACTAGGGACTGAGTCGTCGCGAGAATCACGATAATTGTGTTGTCAATTCTTTTAGCACGAGAAACAAACAACGAAAATATGCCTTGTTACCTAGGCGAGGTCGTCAAACCACAATAGAAAAAGAGAGAATTTTATTGAAATGAGGAAATATGATTTTATTGATCTTGACAAAGAGGTGGATGACAAACAATTTGCCACCATTCACGATAATCAGCAGACACTCTAGGATCAGGAAATTTTTTAAGAGAGACAAAGGAATCCCAGCCGTAGCGGGCAGAATGATATGCTCCGGACCATTGTGCGGAAGTGAGATCAAATTCTGCCATAGCTCCTGATAACAGTCGGGCTTCGACGTACTGTTGCCTCTGGGAAAACTGCCGAACATATCTCTCTGGTTGGTAGTAAGTGCAGAAGAATGGTCCTAGCAACTTGAACCGCTTGCCATAAGCGTATGTGTATCTGGGAGGAGATAGTTGCCGATCAAAATAGTCCCAGACTACGTCATCTTCTTGAATGTTGTTGATCATGGATCGGTACTGTGCCACTGGAAGGAGTTCTTGTCCATTGTATCTAAAAGAGTTTGCTCGGGCTGGAACATGCTGGAAGAACTAGGATTGAAGTGCGTAGATACAACCTTCAACTAAGATGGATTCCCCAAGTGAGAATCGAGTCAAACCGCGATATAGGAAGGCGAGCGCTGCCATGGCTATGGAGAGGTGATTGGTCTGCCGACTTCCACTCTTCTCATAAGCTGGATTATTCTGATGTCCATGTAGTTTTGTCCATCTGGAAAGAGGGATAATCCTACAGTGCATAGGACCATTGCATTTTGAATCCTTTCTTTAGCTGTCCTGGATAGCGAACTGACTTCAACGAAGGTCCCGTACTGGCGATACAACTCTAGAAGGTCAACATATTCATTTCCGTCCAACTGGATCAGGGGCCAGGATCGGCGGCCCGTCATACGAGCTAATGAATCTTGGGGGTCCAAACCCTTGACATTGATAAGGAATTGATGTTCTAATGGATCGCCTGGTTGACCGGCTGGTTCTGGTAATCCCATGATTTCTGAAAATTCATCCATTAAAATGGTCATTTCTCCCCACGGGAACCAGAATGTACATGTTCGAGGATTCCATCGCTCCGCCATTGCATGGATTAGGTTACCGTTGATGGTCTGCTTCCTGACTGCTGACGCCAATTCTAATCCGCACTCACTCAAATGGTCCGGGAACATTCGGGAAAAGCTTTTGAGCCAGGAATAGTACCACCGGGGAATGAAAGTTTCGGTGCTAAGGGCTTAATGTTCGGGACGACCTTGTCGCACCTTGTAGGAGATGTGACCTTCAGGAAATATAGGATCGACTTGACTGGATGCCATCGAACTGAAAATAGAAAAAGACTCGGAATGAGACTTAGGAAAATGTAGGAAATTTTGGAGAAATTTTGCAGGCAAGATAAAATGCAGCTGGAAATTCAAGATCCAGTAGAAAGGTAGAATGGAAAATCTCCTGGAGTTTTGAAAGAAATGGGATATTTGAGAAAATTATCCAGTGTTTGAGAAAAAGATCTCATGGAAAATAAGGATATTTTGAGAAAGGCCTAATGAGTTGGAAAACATTGGGAAATATAAAGAATTGAGGAAATAACACACATACAATTACATCCTGCACAGACATTTATGCACATTGAGCACTCCCTAAAAGGCTGACTCTAGATGCATCATTTTGAAAACAGCTGTAGGACCCTAATCCTAACTCTAAGTTCAGATCATCTTTGTCCAATCCAGTTATGCTGATATACCCGAACTGAAATTCGAGGTACGTGGCATATAATTTCAACTCCGGTTCTAAGGTAAGGTTTTCCAACATCCTTGAGCGCCTACCGATATACTTCGGACTGTGGCCCGCGATACGTGGTAGGGGGGTGTTAACCCAAATAGGTGGCCCAGTTGTGAGGCTCTGTCCCAAACTAAGGTTTTGGAAGAGAGCCCAGCAACGTGAAGACCGAGTAATGATAGGTAATTGGGGTTTTGAAAAATGATCACATGCAAGAAATAGATGGCTCTAAATCCTAGAGAGATAGACTTTTGAAAATCTTTGAAGAAGCATACATTGTTTGCATTCAGATCCTAAATTGAGGAGAGTTGTATTTAGACCTAAGTCTATGTGAGCATGAAAATTTCTCCTCAATCTGGTCCTACCAAACCATGCCTAATTTATATGTAGTCAATGTCAGCTATGTCAAAATCTAGGCTCCTAGGTTCGCATGAAATCAAAAGTAAAAGAGCTAACATTTTGTGAACATAATTTTGATAATTGAACTAAGTCAAGCACACTTTTGATCAGACAAGGACAGGTCCCATCACGGTCGCCAAACCTGTTATCGTCGCAAAAATTTTCCCCGTCTTCCCTTCCTTGCGGAAGAGAGGAAAATGCTTTCGCGATTCAAACTTGACCGGATTTTGGAAATTATTTTAAAATACTCGCCTCCGTTTTGAAAATTGCGGAAAAATCCATGGGATGGGGCTCGACCTGTCGGTACGAGGTTCGACCGTTCCTGCCGCTTTTAACAGGGGTAATCGAACCAAAGACCAAAATTGTGCTTGACTTAGTAAAATCATTGAAATTGTGTTCTATCCTAAATGCACAGAGAATTCAGGCATGTGCTATGAGGTTTTGTAAAATGCAAGTTGGAAAATATGATGTATGCTTAGAAAATATTTGAAGTTGAAAAGTATTTCTCAGGAAAAGATGGAAATCAATGTCTCAGAAAACTCAGACAAAGAAGGTTTGAAAATCTCGGGAAAGTTTATAAAGACTTAGAAAATCTTGAAGAGATGAGATTCTCGGGAAAATCTTGAGAAAGTTTAGATGAGAATCTCGGGAAAATCTTGAGAAAGTTTATAAAGACTTGGAAAACCTTGAAGAGATGAGAATCTCGGGAAAATCTTGAGAAAGTTTAGATGAGAATCTCGGGAAAATCTTGAGAAAGTTTATAAAGACTTGGAAAACTATGAAGAAATGAGAATCTCAGGAAAACTGAAAGAAATTCTTGAGAAAAGATGAATATTTGAAAAGGAAAACACTTGTCAGGAAAACTCGGTCTTTGAGAATTTTCTTAGGAAAATGATGGAAAATTTTATAGGAAAATTCATTGGAGAAGGAAATTTAGAACTTAAGAAATTGAAATCCTGAGAATTTTATCTTTGAAATATCTGAAAATCAGCTTTTTATTCTTGAGAAAGATGAAAATTCCTTTTGAAAATGGATCTTAAGAAAATAACTTTTTAAGGAAAATCACGGGAAAACTTTGATTTGGGAAATCCAACTCCGAATATCATCATAGTTTCTTGAGAAATCGATTCCATGAAGTGAAAATTTCTTGAGAAAATCATGAGAAAACAAATGATGCAGATGATTTGAATGAATGAATGCAGTTTGAAAAGATTTCTGAAAAATTTGTTGGAAAAATATGGATTAAGCCAAAGTAAATCCTTCACATATTCTGACTGTGGCCATGAATATATTCAGGGTTTATTTGAGTTAATTCACAATATTTTGAAAACATTGGAAATATGAGGTGCATTTTCAAGATAGCCTAAGAGTGTAGGCTCAATGTGACTGGTAGAGAGATGATGGATCTGGGTCTCGTCCATATTCCGACTAGGGCTGTAAATATGGACTCCACCAAGTTCATCAACTCTCTAAGAGTTGGTGCACGTGCCATTCGTGTTCATCCACGGTGAATTTTGAAAGATTGAGATGTATGCATCATATAATCAGGATATTACTGAAATTAAACTATATGAGATGCGGCCAAATCTAAGCAGTAAAAGTAAATCTTATTCCAAGGTTTACATTGGATTGTTACATTGCATAACATAAAGTAAAAAAAAAAAATTGAAATGGAGCCAAGGAATCAGCATCTTCTAGATTTTCCTGCAAAATGAGAGTTAGTACAAGATAACCAAGAAAATGGGTATATATACTATATACAACGAAGATATATATGTAGACATAGAAATATTTGAATTTATGATAAATGATATGTGGTAATGAAGATATATTCACAAAAAAGTAAAAGAAAAGAAAATATATGTGATAACAAGTGCACATGAAGGGATATATATATATATATATAAGTATATATATATATATATATATATGTATATATATATATACATATATATATATATATACATATATATGTATACATATAGGTAGATATACAATAGATATACATATATATAGATATATATATATATATAATGAGAAAATATACATGTTAATGGAAATTCCATATAATGGGTAAAATCAGAAAATACAGGTATATACAGTTTCTGTAGGTGATTTTACACAGCCGTAATTACCAAATTACAACATATTTTTTTTATAAAAATGAGTATGGAGCTTTCCTATATATCAATAATGAAGTGTGCAAAAGATGGTATAGAGATCATGAACGGATATGGATATATCCGTTCATGAAAGTGGCTGTTTATCAAGACTGCACACCTGCAGAAAAAGGAATGAAAAACACATGGATAACACACTTATGAATGGGAACGATGGTGAACGATCAAAAAGAGCCGAATTTCTGTATCCTTCCAACTAAAATAACGAAAATACAATGACATGAATTCTGTAGCTTGATCATTACAACATAGGATGGATTTTATGAAAATTGGCATATAAAGATGTAGAGCAGGATGAGGCATAACACAAAAGAAACTAGATGATATGTAGAGCACAAAACAAAGAGGATCGATGCCATGTATTGGTAGAGCACGGAGCAGAGAAAATTGGCAGAACACAGAAAAAAATCTGTAGGTATATCATCTCAGTCACTCTTAAAGCAATCTACCTATGCTTTCCTCCTCAGGCTTGAACTGTTGTGGGCCTTTTTGACTTGAAAATGAGTAATACTGCATAAATGAAATGCTAACAAATGTTAAAAATCAAAACAATGCAGCTAGGCAAAACAGTACATGTAATGATTAATGGATGCAAAATTATCACACGTTAGCAATGACAGGTTGCTGATAGAGGATCAACTTATAATAAGAGTTGCAATCACATTCAAGAGAGTACAACTTTGCAAGAACATGTTATATAAAAATCCTCTCAACTCAAATCAACAAAGATCTATAGTTAGTCCATGCATTTGGTCTGGATATCCACCCGTTAGTTCCTGCAAATTTCTGCACCTGATATGAAGCCTTGCCATTAGTGCTCCTTCTGTAAAATCATACAAAATCTGAATATTGTTGCTGCAATCACATTTGAGAGAGAACAACAGCATTGGGAGACCTTATACAACAACTCTTCTTAATTCAAATCAACAAATTGGCAACCTGCTGGATTTCCTCTGCTGCTAGGCTGAAGAAATATAGAGAAAACGCTGACTGGGCTGAAGAAGAAGATGAGAAGCAGTACCGTGAAGGAGCTGAAGGCTGGGCTGCAGAAGTGAGGACGTTGGCTGGGCTGCAGAAGATGCAGTTTTGTTGTTGGATCCCCTGCTACTGGTGGGTCGAAGGAGGTGAGAAAGCAATCGGCTGTGCTGAAGGCAAATGGGAAGCAGCAGTTGGCAGCAATGGAGGGCGGTTTCCTGCTGTGGCTGGACTGAAGAAGGGGAAAACGTTGGACCTCCTGCTGTGTAGCTGAAAGAAATGATGGGCAGCTTGCTGGTGGGTTCTGGTTTTCGGCTGCCTGGTGCTGAAGGAGGACCGGATGGGCAACCTCACCCTTCATGGCAAATCCCTGCAAAACCCCCAAAAGAGAAATCTCAATCCCTTTCCCCCCTCTCTCGTGAATGCTCTGCCCCCCTTTTTAAAAACTTTCCCCTCATTTAAAAAAAAACGCAGATTTCCCTTCCGTTACATTTTTTTTTGAAAGCTTTTGAAAATTTTGTAACCGAATTTTGAAAACTCGCCGTTTTGGTGATGGACGAAATCTTAGGTTTTTTAAAACCATTTTGGGTTCATTGACCTAAGTTTTAGATAAATGAGCATTTTAAGCAAGTTCGGCTGTGGTGCTTTTTTTTTTTTCTTTTAAAACTGTTTCTAAAAAAAATGAATAGTGACATAATAAATAAATAAAAAATTAATGGTAATAATAAATGGGAGATGCCACCTCAGCCATCTTTAAGATTCTTTTGAAAATAAAGTTTTTTTTTGTGTTGGCAACTCTTTTATTTTCAATTGGGGTGCCACATGTGTGTGGGACCACTAACTAAAATGAATAATATTGAGAAATAAAAAAGAAAATTTGCAAATTGGTATAAACTTCGGGTGGGTCCCGCTTGAGAATAAACAACTTACCTGAGAGTCTGAGTATGATGCTAGTCAAAAGGTGGATCCCGCTCCATTTATTTGAGGATACGAGATAAAACATTATTTGTTTTCAAGAATTTGGAAAAAATGGTTTTTCAGAGCAAAATATGGATAAAGTAAATGTAAAAAATTTTGTAAAGAGATTTAAAATCCTTTTTTGCAAAAAGTTTTGTGATAAAATCTTTAAAATCAATATCCAAATATCCAGATTGTTTTTCTTGAGAAAAATTTTGTAATTCAAAGTCCTGGGGTAAAATGGGAAAATTTGGTAATTTTGAATACCCAGGGTTTTAAAAATCAATTTGAAAAAGTTTAAAAATCAAATCTGGATGGACAATTTTGAAAATCAGGAGTTCTGGATCTCAAACTGACATGCTATGCAGTGAAATGATGCAATGCTATGCAAAGACCTATTCTGTGAAATGTCACTCTGAACTTGGACTTGGAAATTCTAACTTTTTGTCCAGAAAGAGGATTTTGAAATTTTGCAATTTGAAGATGTCTCTGGACCTAAATATAGAAATTTTGAGGCTCAAGAATGAAATTTAGGACTTTCTGCAAGGTTCAATCTTGGAAAATGACCATTTTGCCCTTCATTGGTTCTGGAGAACCGAAATGTGGTGATTGAGGGCGATGTCAGGGAGGTGAGTGAAAATTTGGGGTGTTTACAGAGATGTCCTAACTTTTCTCTCTTTTTCAGAGAAGGGTACGTCACAAACTCCTTCATCTTGGAGATGCTCTGATCCTTCTTTTTCTTTCTCAGGAATTAATCTCGATGATATTGGTTCATTGGTCAAAATCTCTGGATGGTAGCAGAAATCAAATATCTTTTAGGGTTTGTCGGGAGGTTCATCGCAGTCGCCTTCATCTTGACGGTGCTCTGAACGTTCCTTGGAAGAATCCATCATAAGCTCTTTCATCTCGCAGATGATCCAAATCTTCTTTGGCCCCAGAGATCTAGCTCGCATATTCCTCTTCATCTTGACGACAATTGTGAGATCCCTTTTGCGGATATTTGATTGCAGCTTAGATGACTAATGAGATATGGATTGGGTAGGTTCTTTTTTACTGACCAGGATATTTCCACTACCTTACTGCCGAAAGAATGATTTTTAAGAATGTGCCATAGCTATGATCAATATCAGTTCACTTATGGCTTTTCAACATCATTGAATTTTCCTTTGCCGGTCATATCGAGGATTTTTCTTCATCCTCTTGGTTGACCAACAGAAAAAAGCTTGAATTTAGTTCTTATTTCGCAAAAGTCTTGCTCTTTTGGAAATAATACTAAAGATAGTTGGAGGAAATTCTTTATGTGATGCAAATTTTGAGATCAACAATGACTTTTGATAGCAAATTGACGAAATATTCTTGAATCCTTGATGAATGTAATCGCTTGACAGCTGATCGACACGTCCATGACAAAATTCTCCTCTCTTTTCCCTAAAAAGAGAGACTCAGGCTTAGCCCTTACCTGAATGGGAAATTGGAAATACTCCGCTCTTCCCCAAAGAGGAGGTGTTTGCAAAACAGAACTTTCGAAGAAAAATTAAGTTTTCGTCAAAACTCCCTATCTCTAGGCTTCTCTTATGGAAAGACGGCCGAAAAAAAATGAAGTTGAGAAAGTATCACAGAGAAACGAGTTCATCACACCCTCCCTAGAAGAGGGTCCTCTGTGAAGAGGTTGGCCAAAGATGAGAAAAACGGGGGCCACAAAAGAAACGAGCTTCCGTCGATGCTCTCCCTGGAAAAAAAGGGTCCTTTTGTGTAATGTTGGTTGTTGTTTTGCAAACTGTTCGCAAAAAAAATGAGTCCCTTCAAACTCTCCCTGGAAGAGGGTTCTTGCGAACGAAAGATAGTTGCATGCGAAAGGAACGAGCTCCCTTGAACTCTCTTTATAGAGGGTCCTTCGTCAGAGAAAAAGATTGGTTTTTCGATAAAATGATAACCCAAAGGTTGAAATTAAGAATTTAGAGCTTGAATTGTTGATGATTGGTTAGTACGAAGACTGAACCGGGAGGGCTAACTGATCAGTCAACCAGATACCAGCACGAGCACTAGATGTACCAGCACGAGCACTGGATTTGAAGATGTACCAGCACGATCACTGAGTTTTGAAAAATACACCAGCATGAGCACTGGATTTCAAAAAATGCCCCAGTACGAGCGATGGGTTTTGAAAATGCACACCAGTACGAGCATTGGGTTTTCGAAATTGCACACCAGTACGAGCACTGGTTTTCGAAAATGCATACCAGCACGAGCACATGGTTTATAAATGCACACCAGCACGAGCACTGGGTTTTCAAAAATGCACACCAGCACGAGCACTAGATTTTCGAAAGTGCATACCAGTACGAGCATTGGGTTTCGAAAATGCATACCAGTACGAGCACTAGGTTTTTCGAAAATGCACACCAGCACGAGCACTGGGTTTTCGAAATTGCACACCAGTACGAGCATTGGGTTTCGAAAATGCATACCAGTACGAGCACTAGGTTTTTCAAAATGCACACCAGAACGAGCACTGGGTTTTCGAAATTGCACACCAGTACGAGCATTGGGTTTTCAAAAATGCACACCAGCACGAGCACTGGTTTCTCAACAGAGATTTTGAGGAAGAGACCGACGTTCGAAGATACTTAAGAATTAAGCGAGAATGATTGTCGGCGTTTCAGGATTATCCCTTATCCTGAAGGGAAAGTTCAGGTTTGTCCCTTAACCTGAAAGGGAAAGGCAAGGAGAAATTCTGGTCCAATACGAGCATTGGATCAACAGGAAAAATTCGAGTCGGAACTCGATAAAATAAGAATATACAAAAAGCGAAAATCCGAGTCGGAACCCGGTTTTTCAAAATAAAAGAATGAGTGAGAATCGAGTTTGAGAACTCGCATTCTCGACGCAACGATTGGTTCCAACATGAGCATTGGATCCAAAAGGAAGATCCAAGTCGAAACTCGAAGCTTTAGAAATAAGAATATACAAAAGGGAAAATCCGAATCGGAACCCGATTTTTCAAAATAAAAGAATGAATGAGAATCGAGTTTGAGAACTCGAATTCTTGACATAGCAATTAGTTCCAACACGAGCACTGGATCCAAAAGGAAGTCTGAGTCAGAACTCGGAACTTTAGAAATAAGAATATACAAAAAAGGGAAAATCTGAGTCGGAACCTGGTTTTTTAAAATAAAAGAATGAATGAGAATCGAGTTTGAAAACTCAAATTCTTGACGTAGCAATTGGTTCCAATACGAGCATTGGATCCAAAAGGAAGTTTGAGTCGTAACCCGAAACTTCAAATGAAAGATAAAAGGGGAAAACCCGAGTCGGGACTTGGATTTTCCCAAAAATGCAGTGAAAACAAAACCTGAGTCGGAACTCAGACGGGAAGGAAATAACTCTTACTCAAAAGTCAGATTTTAGAAGGATTGACAAAAAGCATGAATATATTCCGATGATGAGGATGAGAAACTTATCCTCGGCCCAAGACGACCTGAGATTTGAATTTTATTTAGGATGGTTTTAAGGATTATCCCTGATCCTGAAGAGAATTTGACAAAGTCTAAAAAGATTGATAGAAATTGATAAAGGATAAAAGGATTGATAAAATGAATAAATTAATGAAATTGACAATAAAGATTTAGTAGAAATTGATAGAAATTTGAGGAAAAATTGATGATAGAACAATTTAGGATTATCCCCAGTCTTGAAACAAAATAAAGGGCCTCGCAAGACGAGGTTCAGGTTTTCTCCCTTAACCTGAAAGGGAAATACTTCATTGAAACAAGGCATCAGGCTTATCCCTTAACCTGAAGGGGTTTTAAAAGAGAAGATTGATAACATTTAATAAAATTGATAAAACTTGATAAAACTTAACAAAATTGATAAAATTGACAATAAATTGATGAAAATTTGATTAATTTAAAAAATAAAAAGAATGCAATTTAATAAAGGTAACAAAATTAACCAGAAAAGTTGATAAGAGTTTTAGAAAAAGATTCGTCTGATCCTGCCTGCATATGAGGGAGGAAGTATAGATCAAAATAAAAATGTCCCAGTATCATGGAGAAGAATGCGAGAATTCAATGGAAGATTCTTGTTTTATTGAAAAGACTTTTGAAGAGTACACAAGGCTATGATGAACAATTCAAGTGTAAAATCTCTTCAAATATAGAGCATTGATAGGAATTGCGAGCAGCGTTTCCTTAACCATATAAGGGCCTTCCCAATTGGGTGACCACTTGCCCCGTGGTCGATGCTTGAGATGAGTTGTTGATCTGAGCACAAGATCATTGACTCGAAATCTTCTCTCAATAACTGATTTGGCGTAGTGCCGAGCTATCCTCTGATGATAAGCCTGAGCATGCTCTGCTGCGTTGAGCCTTTTCTCATCTAACAGATCAAGCTGTACCAACCTCTGCTGTTGATATTGATCATACGGAAGTTCTAGGAGTGATGCGAACTTGAGTGCGGGCTTTTGAACGTGAAAAGGTAATACTACTTTTGTTCCATAAACAAGCTTCGAAGGCGTAGCGTTGGTTGGGGTCCGAATGGTGGTTCGGTACGCCCAGAGTGCATCATGCATCTTCTCGTGCCAATCACGGCCTGTTTCCACAGTTCTTTCCAGAATGCGGATCAAAATCTTGTTGGTGGCCTCTGCCGGGCCATTTTCTTGAGGATAGTAAGGAGCTGAAAAATGATGATGAATCCTGAACTTCGAGCAGAAGGTCTTCATCCTCTCATTCTTGAAGTGATTGCCATTGTCTGACACAATATCATGCGGGACGCCGAAGCGGCAAAGAAGATTCTTATGAATAAACGAAACCACATGCCGGCCTTCTACTGTTCGCAGAGTCACGACCTCGACCCATTTGGTGAAGTATTCTGTAGCTGCGAGGAAATACCTATGGCCATTAGAAGCTGAAGAAGTGATCGGACCTACCACGTCGAACGCCCACATTGAAAAAGGCCAGGGAGAAACCATGGATTGTAAGTATGTGGCTGGCGCATGAATGGAAGGTGCGTGTATCTGACATTTGACGCACTTCCTCACAAATAGATGGCAATCCTGCTGCATGGTTTTCCAGTAATACCATGCTCGAATAATCTGCTTGACGAGTGTTTGGTAGCCGACGTGACCGCCACAAATTCCCTCGTGTGCCTCTCACACAACTCACATGACTTCATCCTTATCTAAGCACCTGGCGTACTCAGAATTGAATCCGCGATGGTAAAGAGTATTGGCAAGGATGAAATAATGGGCCGACATGCGTTGGATCACACGTTGCTCCTTTTTTGACATTTCCGATGGGAATTCACCAGTTTCAATAAAGTTTTTGATGTCTTTGTACCAAGGCTTCTCTTTCTGAGTGGCTTCGTTTACTTGCTCAACTGGAATGAAGGCAGGTTGTTCAAGTCTGCCAATCTCGAAGGAACGACAGGATTCATTGCCTTTGAAAGATAAAATGGAACCCAGACAGGCTAGGCCATCTGCTATGTGATTATATTCCCTCTTGATATGGTTGAGCTGAAATTCCTCGAAGTTGCCTATGAGAGCTAAGGCAATCTTCTGATAGGAAATCAAATTTGAATCCTTGACTTGTCCTTCAGCATTAACTTGGCTAACAACAAGCAATGAGTCCCCGAAGGCATGTACTCTCTTAACGTTGAAGCCTTGCAAAATCTTGACACCATGTATTAGAGATTCATACTCGGCCATATTGTGAGTACATTGGAAATTGAGCTTGAGGGAATAAGGGATCATCTCCTTCTCGGGGGTGATCAACAGGATTCCAATCCCTATACCAGACATGTTTCTGGCTCCATCAAAGAAAAGGGTCCAAACTGGGGACTCTTGAATATTGCAGATGCGATCGTCAGGAAAATCATCTTCTGCCTTGATCTCTTCTGTCAACGGAAAATTTGCCAACTGATCTACGATGGACTGACTTTTGATTGACTTCTGAGAAACATACTCAAAGTCGTACTGCATCAGGAGGACTTGCCATTTTGCAATCCGTCCAGTAAGGAATGGCTGCTCAAGGATGTACTTGAGAGGATTAAGTCTTGACAAAATTTTGATTTTTAATGCCACCAGATGATGCCTCAGCTTCTGACACATCCATACCAAGGCTAGACATGTCTTTTCCATCTGAGAATATCTTTTCTCATAGTCGATGAAAGTCTTGCTGATATAGTAGATGGCATGCTCTATCTGGCTGCCTTCCTCGTACGGCGCAAGAAATCTGCCACAAGCATTCTGGTTGACAGAAATATATAAGAGAAGTGGTTTCCCTAGTTCTGGAGGCTTCAGAACTGGTGGATTGAGGAGATACTGCTTGATGCACTCAAATGAGAGCTGATATTCTGGTCCCCACTCGAAATTCACTTCTTTTCTCAGTAAGTGATTGAAGGGCTCGCATCTCATGGCTAAATTAGAGATGAAGCATCGAATAGACTGAATGCACCCCTAAAGGCTTCGTAGTTCTTTCAGATTGGTGGGAGGCGGCATATCAATGATTGCCTTTGCCTTGGCAGAATCCACCTCTATGCCTTTCTTACTGATCATGTAGCCAAGCACTTTGCCTGACTCTACTCCGAAGACACATTTCTGTGGATTGAGTCTCAACTTGTAGAGAATAAATCTTTCAAAGACTTGGCCGAGATCATCAAGATGATCCTCTCCTTCTTTTGACTTGACCAGAATGTCATCAACATAGGTGTCCATGCTCTTGTGCATCTGGTCATGAAAGATAACTGCCATTGCTCTCTGATAGGTTGCCCCAGCGTTCTTGAGTCCAAATGGCATAACTGTGTAGCAAAATGTGCCCCAAGGCATCGTAAAAGAAGTTTTGGATTGGTCACGAACAGCCACGTTGATTTGAGTGTAGCCTGAGTATCCATCCATAAAGGAAAACATGGCATGGCCTGCCGTGCTATCGATCAAAAGATCGATGTGGGGGAGTGGATAATCATCCTTTGGGGTGGCCTTGTTCAGATCTCTGAAATCAATACAAATCCGAATTTTGCCATTCTTTTTGGGAACTGCCACGATGTTCTCCAACCAGTCTGGGTATTCGATAGTCCGGATGAATCCTGCTTTTAACAACTCCTCAAGTCCTTCTTTAACTTGTGGTGCCACTCGGGGATCCATTTTTCTCAATTTCTGCTTGATTGGCTTGCAATCCGGTTTCATCACGAGACGATGCTCGACTAACTTGGGGTCTAAGCCTGGCATATCCTCATAAGTCCAAGCAAAGACTTCCTGATGCTGTTTGAGAAAATAGATGAGCCTTTCCTTCTCATCTAAACTTAGGCTAGAACCAATTTTGAGGATTTTCTGATCATCTTCTGAACCAATATTGACATCCTCTGTCAGATCCTGAACCAATGGTGATGGTTCATCCTACTTCTGAATACTGGCAATTCTTGAATCACTGAGTCGAACTCTGCTAACTCTTTGATCTGCCTTGTTACCTTGCTGACTTCTGCCCCTACCTTTGCTTTGCAGATCCTGGCCGGTTTGGATTTATTTTGAGAAAAGTTGGTATTGATAACGAGCCTTTTGAGATGTTTAGGAGCCATGATTCCGGCAATCCTGAAAGCGCAAAGAAGGTTTTTGAGAAAAAAAGTAAAATGTTTGAAAATAGCCTTTTGTACATAAATAAAGAATGACAACATAGACAAAGGTATAAGCAAAGAATTTGTGTACGCCAAGATGCGGATAGGAAATCAAAATTTCATTGATTGAAATATTTTTGATATTTACATATGACTTTGGAAAAAAGGAAGAAACTGGGGCGGATTTTTTCCCCTACAAGATGACATTAAAGACAAAAAGCAGAAATACTGGCATTGTCTTTATCATTCTGCTCCCTTGACAAAGGTGGTACGCTTGCAGGATGACTGTCCTGAAAAATCCAAGCCTGTGCCCTCAACATGCCGAGCGGGGACGATTGGCTCCAGAATGCCGTCTTTATTTCTACCCAGGCCTCTGAAGGGCTGATAACCGTGTTTCATCAGAATATCAAACCCTTTCTTAGTTTTTGAGAACTGAGAGAAAAGAGGGTGATCTTTGAATAAAGTGCAATTGAGGCGCCCACCTAACTTGAAGAAGCGAGGTCTCTGCCACTGGATCACTGCAGTGACATTTTCTATCGGCTGGACTTCTTTCAACTTCAGCATGTCTAGGCTTTCAGTCAAATTGATTTCATCGACTTCCCGGATGCTCGGGATGTCGGCAGTGAAAGTAGGATGGGGAATCATTGGCTGCGAGAGTCTTTCCTCTGAATCCTCTCCTAGGACCGTGGTAATCATGCCTCCCTTTGACCATTTGATGCACTGGTGAAGGGTTGAAGGAACAGCGTTGGCGTTGTGGATCCAAGTGCGCCTGAGCAAAAGGTTGTATGTGGGCGGCACATTGACCACATGGAAGAGCATGGTGTGCACCGAGTAGTTGATGAAAATTTCAAGGAAGACTTTTCCCCTGGCTGTCTGCCCGTGGTTATCGAAACCGTAGATCATTATGGGATATGGGGTATACTCTTCTTCCTTTAGGCCCAAGGCCTTGGCCGTCATCTCCGGACAGATATTGAGGCTGCCGCCTCCATCAACCAACACATGAGGGACTGTCATGCCCCTGGTCCGTACCACTATGTATAAGGCGTTGTTATTAAATGAATGGGGTTTCGGCAAATCCTCATCCGAAAATGTAATGGGTGCGTTTGTCATGGCCTGGTTGACGATCTGAGCCATGTCCTGCGGAGTGGTGCTAGGCTTGACCTTGATCTTCCTTAGCAGATCTTCTAGCACTTGCTGGTGTTCAGGCGAGGCGTGGGTCAAGTCCATGATAGAAATGTTTGATAAAGCAGTAATTGGCTTCTGTACTGACCCTGAGGTTTCTCCCTTTTTCGAAGCTGCCATGACAAAGCGCTTCAGAATCCTGGGAGTTAGCTTGGCAATTTCTGTCATCGCCTTTGTTGGGTCCTGGTTTGGTTTCTTGTTACTAGAAAATGCAGTAATATCCACCCTCTTGGTGGAAGACTACGCTTGTCGAAGGACTAAGACCTGATGTTGATCTTGAATGTCCTGAATGGAACATGGCTGAATACTGTCTTACAGAGAAAATGTTTGTTCTGTGATAACTGAAGTTGAATGCTTAGAAAATGGTTTGGACAAGATTTCCGGTTGTTGTTCATCCTCATCCTTGATCAATAAACTCTTGTCAATACAGTTCTCGATGATGTTTTTAAGGACAACACAATGCTCGGTGTCATATCCAACGGTCCGGTGAAACTTGCAGAACTTATCAATCCATTTTCCCATAGCGACGGGAGGATCTGCCACCTTGAGGAGTTTGATCATTCCTTTCGACATCATATATTCCAATATGTCTTCGCGAGACTATTCTAAAGCTGTAAACTACCGATCATAACTCCAACCTGAAAGTATACTAGGATCGAGGCAACGAGCACTAGAGGGGGGGTGAATAGTGCCTTTAAAAAATTGTCTGCGGAATATTGAAGGATTTTACAATTTGAAAAGCAAACACACAAAGAACACGAGATTTTATCCTGGTTTGGTCAATCCCGACCTACATCCAGTCCCCAAGCAAAACCCGCTTGAGATTTCCACTATCAACCTTGTTAACTACAAGATCACATAGACCAAAACCGGTCCCACTTTCAGTAACAATCCTACTGAAAGCAAACAACTCCTTTAAACCAAGGAGTCCTTTTTACAGAAAATAAGTAACAACTTACAATACAACCTATGAGAATTTCTTTTAAATGCAAATGAGATGCAATTGATTTTTGAGGTTGTTGAAATACTCTACTCATGAATTCACTATCTCTCAAAGGGATTTGAGTGAAAAACAGAAGTGAAAATATCAAGTGAGTGAGAAAACAAATACTTGAATGAATAGGAGTGAAAAGCAAGAAGTAAATGATTCAAATTGATTGAATTCCAGTTGTTTTTTAGTGTAAAATGCACTCATATTTATAGTTGAAAAATTCCATACGTTGAGAGTATGAAAGGGTGTCAAAACAGTCCATTTTGAATGATCAAAATGTTTGAAAAATGAAAAGACACGCCTTTTTTGAAGTTTCAGGAAAACGGCAAAATTAGTCGACTGGAACAGTAGTTAGTCGACTAATAGTTAGTTATTAGTAGACTGATAGTTATCGTCGGTCGACTGATCGATTAATCGAGCCGTTTGAAAATCTGAACTTTTGAAACTTAGTCGACTAAAGAAAAATTAGTCGACTGATAATATCATCAGTAGACTGTAAAACCTTTCAGTCGACTGCTGCTAAAATCTTCTGAAAAACAAACATTCTGTCCGGTCGACTGATAAAAGCATTAGTCGACTGCTGCTAAATTTTTTCAGAAAACACATGTTCTGTTCAGTCGACTGATAAAACCGTTAGTCGACTGCTGCTAATATTCCAGAAAACGGATATTCTGTCTAGTCGATTGATAAAACATTCGGTCAACTAATTTGACAGAAATGACTTTTTAGAAAATATGGCGCGAAAGGATTAGTCGACTGGTAAGTCTATTGGTCGACTAATAAACACGAAAATTTAAGAAAAGAGTTTTCTAAAAATATTTTCTTGAGGGGTTCTTTTAGAAAAGTTTTTCTAAAGACTTTTAGGTAAAATGCAACCTAAATATACACTCTAAGTAAGGCTCTTACAAGAATCTAAGACTTTTTAATGAATTAAACATTTGCACACTAGTCTTCAAAGATTCTTTATCGAATTCTTCAATTTCTTCATAGCCTTAGCTGAAATACAGTTGATTCCACTTGCTCATCATCAAAACCTTGTACTTGAAGTATCATGTATGGCTTCATTGTCGTAACAATCTCCCCCTTTTTGATGATGACAAACTTAATCAAGGATGGAGCATTTTAGATGCATAGATGGAGATTTTACTCCCCCTATCAATATGCTGCAAAACATTAAAAAGTTAGTACTTTCAAAGCACATATATCACATATTGATTGGTTTGCATTTTCATTCATCATTACTTCATTGTAAACACCCCAAATTTTCACTCACCTTCTTGACCTCGCCCTCAATCGGCACACTTCAGTTCTCCGGAAGCAATGAAGGGCAAAATGGTCATTTTTCGAGATTAAACCTTGCAGAAAGTCCAAAATTTCATTCTTGAGCCTCAAAATTTCCATATTTAGGTTCAGAGACATCTTCAAATGCCAAAATTTCAAAATCCTTTTTCTGGACAAGAGGGTAGAATTTCCAATTCCTGGTTCAGAGTGACATTTCACAGAACATGTCTTTGCATAGCATTGCATCATTTCACTGCACAGCATGTCATTTTGAGATCCAGAACTCCTGATTTTCAAAATTGTCAATCCAGATTTGATCTTTAAACTTTTTCAAATTGATTTTTAAAACCCTGGGTATTCAAAATTATCAAATTTTCCCATTTTACCCCCAGGACTTTGAATTACAAAAATTTTTCTCAAGAAAAACAATCTGGATATTTGGATATTGATTTTAAAGATTTTATCTCAAAACTTTTTGCAAAAGATTTTAAATCTCTTTACAAATTTTTTTATATTTATCCATATTTTTGCCCTGAAAACCCAATTTTTCCAAATTCTTGAGAAACAAATAATGTTTTATCTCGTATCTTCAAATAAATGGAGCGGGACCTACCTTTGAACTAGCATCATACTCAGACTCTCAGGTAAGTTGTTTATTCTCAAGCGGGACCCACCCGAAGTTCATACCAATTTGCAATTTTTTTTTAATTTCTCAATACTTATTTATTTATTTATTTTTTTTAGTTAGCGGGCCCACACACATGTGGCACCCCAATTGAAAATAAAAGACTTGCAAAAACAAAAAAAAAACTTTATTTTCAAAAGGATTTTAAAAGTGGGTTGAGATGGCATTTCCATAAAAGCCTCTCATTTATTTCAATACTCACTTTTTATTTTATTTCTTTTATTGATTTGTTTAAATAAAATTTTTTTTTTTAAAAGGAGGCAGCCTTAAATGGCACAGTCGAATTTCCCTAAAGTAATAGATTTGATTTTGCCTAAAACTTAGGGAAATAAAACCAAATTTTGAAAAAACAGGGAATGCGCCCCTCTTGAAACGGTTAGTTCAAAAAAATTTCAAAAAAGGAGGTAACGGAACCTCATGAATGGGGGGGGGCTGCGTTTTTTTTGAAGGGAGCTGGAAATTTTTTTTAAAAGGGAAGGTCATTGATCAAATGGGGGGGAGGAAGCCTGGCTGATTGAGGGGATTTACTGTTTTCGTTTTGGATTTCTGCAGGGATCTCCTCCTCAACGTGTTGCTGCCCATCCCACAGCTGCTGCTCAGCCCTTCTTCAAACCTTCTACCCACCAGCCGCAGGACCTCCACCAAGGTCTTCCCCTTCTTCAGTCCAGCCACAACAGGATCTCCAACAGCAGCTGCCTTCCCCTTCTTCATTCCAGCCACCACAGGACCTCCAATCAGCAGCTTTCCACCTTCATTCAGCCCAGCCACCAAGCCTTTCAACGATTGCCATCACCCTTCAGCAAACAGAGGTCCAGCAGGAGATTTCCCTTTCC
This sequence comes from Nuphar pumila, assembly GCF_984573655.1. NCBI lineage: Eukaryota > Viridiplantae > Streptophyta > Magnoliopsida > Nymphaeales > Nymphaeaceae > Nuphar > Nuphar pumila. The sequence goes on along the minus strand of NC_143252.1, from coordinate 70,410,093 downwards.
TTCAGCAGCCATCCAGCAGAAAACGCAGGCTGCCCTCTTCTTTAGCCCAGCCGCAGGGCACCTTCAGCCAACTGCCCATCCATCCTCACCTCAGCCCAACGATTGCTGCCCAACCTCATTTCAGCTCACCAGCATGAAAGCTCAGCACAACCGATTTCCTCCCATCCTCTTTAGCTCACCTGCAAAAGAAAACGCTATCTAGTGTGAAGCAGCCTCTGCAGTTCCTTTCAGCCCATCACCTTCAGCCTAGCCATCCAGCAGAAGATGCAGGCTGCCCCCTTTGCCTTCAGCCCAACAACATTTTACCCATTTTTTTAGCCCAATAAAAGAGGATCGATCTCTTTGTCATTGGCTACAGCCCTGGCCAAAAGTGTAGTTTGTAACATGTTGGGGTTTCCAGCTATCTGATCTGAGGATGGAATGGTGAGTACCTGAGGTTTTCAATTTTTTTTTTTTTTGTAAAAAAAAAAAAACGAAAAGGAAAATGGAAAGATGGAATTCTGTATCTTGTAATTTCCCTGTTTTCCACTCATCTCCAGCTTTGTTTAAAATTTTAGATTTGAGTGCTTCACCATTTGATTTCATTCTCCTTTGTAATTTCCTGTTTTTATTCAGTTTTCTATATATTTTCCTATTTTGCTTTCATTGCTACCATCCCTGTTTTAGTTTTGTTCATCTTTAGAATTATGTTGTTTGATTTCCAGTTCTGATTCATCATAATGTTTTTTTTTGTTTTACATTCATCACAAAATTTCTGTTTATGAGGCTATGGCTGGAATATCACCATTTGATTTAGGTGATCATGTTTTGTTTAAGCTCAATGCAAAATTTCTGTTTGATGAAGCTATGGCTGGAACATCATCATTTGATTTATGAGATTTTATTTAGCTTAATGCTAAAATTCCTTTTTTATGAAGCTATGGCTGGAACATCATCATTTGATTTATGAGATTTTATTTAGCTTAATGCTAAATTCTTGTTTGTTGTATTGTTATGATATCACCCCATTTGCAGCACCATTTACACATATTGTTTCATCATTTTCCACAACATCTTCACCTTTTCACTAAGCTTTTCATATCCTTTTCATGATATCCTTGAAATAGTCTATGGTGCTTCCACAACCCATTTCCTGCACATATCCATTTTCTGCAGGTGTGCAGTCTTGATAATCGGTCATGTTCACGGATGGATATTTTTATATCCATTCATGATCTATAAACCATCTTTCGTATGCTTTGTTATTGATATATAGGGAAGCTCCATACCCAGTTTTATCGAAAATTACCTTGTAATTTGGGAAATACGGCTGTGTGAAATCCCCTACAGAAACAGTATATACCTGTATTTTCTGATTTTACCCATTATATGTAATTTCCATTAGTATGTATATTTTTTTTTATATGTATATGTTTCTCATTATAGGTATATATATATCTATATATATGTATATATATCGTATATCTACCTATATGTATACATATATATGTATATATATGTAGATGTATGTTATGAACATACATATATAAATATATGCATATACTTATATATCCATATATCCCTTCATGTGCATTGGTTATCACATATATTTTCTTTTCTTCTACTTTTTTGTGAATATATCTTCATTACCGTATATCATTCATCATAAATTCAAGTATTTTTATATCTATATGTATATCTTTGTTGTATATAGTATATATACCAATTCCCTTGGTTATCTTGTACTAACTCTCATTTTGCAGGAAAATCTAGAAGATGCTGATTCCTTGGCTCCATTTCAATTTTATTTTACTTTATGTTATGCAATGTAACAACCCAATGTAAACCTTGGAATAAGATTTACTTTTACTGCTTAGATTAGGCCGCATCTCATATAGTTTGATTTCAGTAATATCCTGATTCTATGATGCATATATCTCAATTTTCTAAATTCACCGTGGATGAACACGAATGGCACGTGCACCAACTCTTAGAGAGTTGATGAACTCGGTGGAATCCATATTTACGGCCCTAGTCGGAATATGGATGAGACCCAGATCCATCATCTTTCTACCAGTCACATTGAGCCTACACTCTTAGGCTATCTTAAAATGCACATCATATTTCTAAATTTTTCAAAATATTGTGAATTAACTCAAATAAACTCTGAACATATTCATGGCCACAGTCAGAATATGTGAAGGATTTACTTTGGCTTAATCCACATTTTTCCAATCAGTTTTTTAGAAATCTTTTCAAAGTGCCTTCATTCATTAAAATCATCTGCATCATCTGTTTTTCTCATGATTTTCTCAAGAGATTTTCACTTCATGGAATCAATTTCTCAAGAAACTATGATGATATTCGAAGTTGGATTTCCCAAATCAAAGTTTTCTGTGATTTCCCTTGAAAATATTATTTTCTTAAGATGCTTTCAAAAGGAATTTCTCAGCTTTCTCAAGAATCAAAAAACGATTTTCAGAGATTTCAAGGACAATATTTTCAGGATTTCAATTTCCTAAGTTCTAAATTTCCTTCTCCAATGAATTTTCCTATAAATTTTCTATCCTTTTCTTAAGAAAATTCTCAAAGTCCGAGTTTTCCCAACAAGTGCTTTCCTTCTCAAATGTTCATCTTTTCTCAAGAATTCCTTCCATTTTCTCGAGATTCTCACTTCTTCAAGATTTTCCAAATCTTTATAAACTTCCTCGAGATTTCAAACCTTCTTCGTATGAGTTTCTTGAGAGATTGATTTCCATCTTTTCCTGAGAAATGCTTTTCAACTCCAAATGTTTTCTAAGCATACATTATATTTTCCAATTTTCATTTGCCAAAAATCTCATAGCACATGCCTGAATTCTTTGTGCATTTAGGATAGAACATAATTTCGATAATTTTTGCTAAGTCAAGCATAATTTTGGTCCTTGGTTCGATTACCCCTGTTAAAGGCGGCAGGAACGGTCGAACCTCGTACCGACAGGTCGAGCCCCATCCCATAGATTTTCCCACAATTTTCAAAACGGAGGCGAGTATTTCAAACAATTTCCAAAATCCGGTCAAGTTTGAATCGCGAAAGCATTTCCCTCTCTTTTCCGCAAGGAAGGGAAGACGGGAAAAATTTTGCGACGATAACATTCATGCATTTATAAATGCATTCATTCAAAGCTTATTTTTTCTTTTAATTTCGCATTTCAATTTCAATGTAATGTTATCTTTTATCTTTTTCTCCCCCTTTGTCAGAATAAAAAAGAGTAAGGGCAGAAATAGTATAAGCAAAATAGAGATACAAGTTTAAAATATTACAACCCATAAAGTATGAAAGTTTAGACAACAAAGATCAAAAAAGTGAGTTGAGCAAATCCTTGATTGAAGTAATCTCTTTCTGAATCGAAGATAGTTGTTGAGTCACATCTTCATGAAAAGTGTGTTGATGCAGCTCCAAAGCTTTCAGTCTCTGCATAACTTCATCATTGTCTTGACTTATAGGAAATTTCTTTCTTTTTGCATGAAATGAAGGTGTCGCAGAAGGTGAAGGTTCAGAAATAGATGGTTCAATAGGATCAGATGGTTCAGTTTGATCAACATTTAAAGGAGGCAGATATTTAATTTTCATTCTTTTAAAAATTGTTTGATCAAAGAACTCTTTTTGCTCAATATATTTTTCATTTGTTAAGGGAACTTTGAAATGTCTAAAAATACGAGTTAGAAGACATCCATAAGGAAGAAATGGTTTTTGTTTCCACAAATTTGTAAAATACACATTGGCCCAATTTACAAAAATATTTCTAAATAAAACATAAAGAGCCGTAGATAGATTTGTGGAATAGTAATAAAAAGAACCAGTTTTAGGTAGAACATTGTGGGCAAGGATTGGTCCCGCAATGCGTGCACGAGTTTGAAGATTAGTATTTTTGAAAGGAGGGCAGTGAGGTGCACCTGGAAGAAGAATTTGTTCAAAAATTCTTTCATCATTTAGTTCAACAGTGTTGAAAAGAGTGTCTGAAGGTGGAATTTTTAGAATTTCTCCAAGCAGTTTAGAATCAAACTCGATTTCAACATCATGAATAAGAGAAGAAAGAACTCCAGTTTCATGATCAATTTGTAAATTCGTGTAAAACAAGTGAATCAGAAAAGGATAGTGAAGGGTATCTGCACAAGCATAAAAAAGATGTGAAATTCCAGGAAATAATTCTCTTATTTTGTAACAAGAAAATAGGTGAAACAATATATTTCGGCCTGGTAAAATAGGTAGTGCAGAAATTGATCCAAAAGTATCATATAAAAAAGGATTTCGGAGTAATCTGAGTGAAAAACCATGTCTTGAAGAAGGTGTAGGAGGAGGAGAACCTAAACCTTTTGCAGATGCAGACTTCGTACGAGGCATGATTAAAAAAAATTGATTCACCAAAAAAAATAGTTGCAGAGAATGATGTTAACTTCCAAATGGCGTTCGGCAAGACGAAGATGCTGTCCGGTGTTCATAAACTGAGGAAGATACGGTGGCTGACGGCGAGTGTGAAGGCTGCCACAAGGGGATTCCGGCAATGGCTGAAGATACACCGTCACGGCAAGAGTGTTTCAGCGTGTTTTTGAAGATGCGCCAGTTACTTCAAGTGGATTCTGGCGTTTTAAGATCACGACCAGAAGATTCCAGCGTCTCCCTATCACGGCAAGAAAATCCCGGCGAAGATCGAACGGCACACCGAGAGTTTTTTAGAAGAGAGAGAGGAAAGAGACCAAAAGGGGGTTTTCGTTTTAAGGGTTTCGTTCCTTTAAAATAAAAATGAAAAGGTGTGAAAAATGAAACGATGCCTATTTAAAAAAAACGGATGTTAAAAAATCCAAGGGGTATCGGGTCCCTTCTTTTAAAAATTTTAAAAAAAAATTTAGTCGACTAAAACTTTACCGGTCGACTAAGAATGTGTGACTCATTCTAAAAACATCAAACGACTAGAAATATATCGGTCGACTAATATGGTGCGATACATTCTAAAAAGTTTAAAGCATCAGTCGACTAAATATATATCGGTCGACTAATATAGTGCGATTTTGAGATTTTGTTCAAAAATTAGCATTTTTATAAATCCAAAAATGAGCAAATACCTAGTTCTCTCCTAATTCTCATAAAATCTTCATTTTTAAGAGGTTTAGTGAAGATATTGGCATGTTGTTCTTTAGTGGAAATAAAATTTAACGAAAAATCTCCTTTTAACACATGATCTCTTAAGAAATGATGTCTAACTTCAATATGCTTAGTTCTTGAGTGCTGAACAGGATTTTTCGAAAGATTTATAGCACTAGTGTTATCACAATAAATAGTTGTTGTGGAGTAATTCAAACCAAAATCTTTTAAGGTCTGTTTCATCCATAGTACTTGTGAACATGCTAAACTAGCCGCTATATATTCTACTTCAATTGTTGAGAGTGACACTGAATTTTGCTTTTTACTAAACCAAGAGACTAAAGAATTTCCTAAGAAATGGCAAGTTTCACTAGTACTCTTGCGATCAGATTTACTTCCTGCAAAATTTGCATCACTATATGAAACTAAACCAAAGGAAGATGATTTTGGGTAAAACAAACCGAAATCTGAAGTATCTTTCAAATAACGAAGAATTTGTTTTACAACAGTTAAATGAGATTCCTTTGGATTAGCTTGAAATATTGCACACATACAAACACTAAACATAATATCAGGTCGACTAGCAGTTAAGTATAATAGAGATTCGATCATACCCCTGTAGAGCTTAGTATCTACACTTTTACCATTTTCATCTTTATCAAGAGAAGTAGTTGTTCTCATAGGATTCCTTCTTGATTTCGATGAGTCCATCCCAAATCTCTTGAGAAGTTCTTTTGTATACTTAGCCTGATTGATGAAGATTCCTTCTTCAGTTTGCTTTATTTGAAGTCCAAGGAAGTAGTTTAATTCGCCCATCAAGCTCATTTCAAACTCTTCCTGCATAGCTTTAGCAAATTCTTTACAAAGAGAATCATTAGTAGAACCAAATATTATGTCATCAACATAAATTTGCACAATAAGAATATCTGAATTAAGATTTTTAATAAATAAAGTGGAGTCTACCCGACCAATGGAAAAACCAGATTGTTCTAGAAAATTTTGTAGTCTTTCATACCACGCTCTTGGTGCTTGTCTAAGTCCATACAAAGCTCTTTTTAATTTATAGACTTTTTCTGGATATTTCTCATTTTTAAAGCCTGGAGGTTGCTCTACATAAACTTTTTTATTGATGTGTCCATTTAAGAATGCACTCTTAACATCAATTTGATATAACTTGAAGTTCATGTAACTAGCAAAAGCAAGCATCATTTGAATTGACTCTAATCGAGCCACTGGTGCATAGGTTTCATCAAAATCTATGCCTTCTTCTTGATTATAGCCTTGTGCTACTAGCCTTGCTTTGTTACGAATGACTTCACCATTTTCGTCCAGCTTATTTCGGAAGACCCATCTTGTTCCAATTATTGGATGATCCTTTGGTCTATTAACTAGATCCCAAACATCATTCCTAGTAAATTGGTTAAGTTCTTCAGACATGGCCAAAAGCCAAAATTCATCATTACAAGCCTCATTGATATTCTTTGGTTCTAATTTAGATATGAAAGCAACATTTGCAATATATTTTTCTAATTGCCTTCTAGTTTGGACACCACTCTTTATTTCACCAATAACGTGTTCATGTGGATGATTAGGAACTTCTTTCCAAATTGGTTGAAGAGGAATATTTTCTTGAGAAGTACTTTCTATCAAGGGTTCTTCTTGAAGTATTACTTCTTCTCCTTCGCTTAGAGGTATAATCTGCTCACAATTCTCATCAAATGCAACATGTAAAGATTCTTCAATACAAGATGTTCTTTTATTGAAAATACGATAAGCTTTACTTCTAGAAGAATATCCAAGAAATATTGATTCATCTGATTTTGAATCAAACTTATCATGATTATCTTTGGTATTTAACAAGAAACATTTACTACCAAAAATTTTGAAATATGAGATCTTTGTTATACGATCATAATACAATTCAAAACATGTTTTATGTAAAATTGGTCAAATAAGAACACGGTTTAAAACATAACATGCTGTATTTATTGCTTCAACCCAAAAGTATTTTGGTAAATTTTTATCTTGAAGCATGGTTCTAGCACATTCTTGCAAAGTTCTATTCTTTCTTTCAACAACTCCATTTTGTGGAGCCGCTCTAGGAAAAGCAAAGTTGTGAGATATACCATGTAAATTACAAAACTTTAGAAAAGATTCATTTTCAAATTCACCACCATGATCACTACGAATTTTAATTATAGATGTAGATTTTTCATTTGTAATTCTTTTACAAAGTTTAGAAAATTTCGAAAAAGCATCATTTTTGCTTTTTAGAAAAATCACCCATGTAAACCGAGAATAATCATCTACTATAACAAAAGCATACTTGCTACCATTCAAACTTTGAATTCTAGATGGTCCAAATAGATCTAAATGTAAAAGTTCAAGAGGACGTTTTATTGAAACTATATCTTCTGCTTTAAAAGAACTCTTGATTTGTTTACCCCTTTGGCAAGCATCACATAAGTGATCTTTCTGATATGGTATTCTAGGTAGGCCTCTTACAAGATCATTCTTGGATAACTTTGAAATAATTTTAAAGTTAACATGTTCAAGTCTCTTGTACCATAACCATTGAATTTCATTTGAAACAATAAGACATTTTTCATTAAAAATGGGTAATTCATCTAGATATAATTCATACACATTGTTTCTTCTTTTACCTTTAAAAATGATCTTTTTAGATTGAAAATCAGAAGTTAAGCATAAATCATTTTCAAAAGAAACATGAAAACCTTTATCACATAATTGACTAATAGATAATAAATTATGCATTAAACCATCAACTAAAAAAAAACATTTTCTATCAAGGGAAAATTTGGATTACCAATATTACCAATACCTATTACTTTTTCCTTGTTATTGTCACCAAAGGTGACGGTTCCTCCATCCTTATTTTGGAGGGTGAAAAATAACTCCGGCCTTCCAGTCATATGTTTGGAACAACCGTTGTCCAATATCCATTTGCTCCTTATGTTGTGTACCTACAACAAAATTAGAAAATAAAGCATTTGACCCCTTTCTATTTTCGGGTCCATGAGAGTTAGTCTTAAGAACCCATATCCATTTGGATTTTGGTTTCCTTTGATAATAAATATTCTTTCTATAAAAAGATTTAGCATTTCTAGAACAATCATGTATAGGCTTATAAGCATTATAAGTTTCATGTTTAGATGCATTTCTATTAGAACTAGAAATTTAGTTCTATGAATAAATGGTTGAGAATATTGTCTTTGATTTTTCACAACATAGTTTGGTCTATTTTGAGTATCAAAGAAGCTATATCCCAATCCGGTTTTATTAACCGAGCATCTTTGAGAACCAAGAAGTTTTTCTAGATTCTCTTGACCATTTGTGAATTTGATCACTATGGAAAGAAGATCATTTGATTTTTCTTTTAGACTAGATATTTCTTTTTGTAAGAGATTGGTTCTAACTCCAATTTCTTTTATCTCAAATGCTTGGCAAGAGTTTTCCTTCTTGAGATCTTCTATCTCTTGAAGTAACACTTTATTTTGAGAGTCAAGAGTTAAATTTTCAATTTTTAACTCTTTGTTTTTAGAACTTAGACTCTTAAATTTATCATATAAATCATTGAATGCTTCTAATAAATCATCATAGTCAAATTGACTTACCGAATCTTCTTGTGCTACAAAACACATGTTAGCAACTTTTTCATTTGATTCTTCATCGGAAGAGGAGTCACTATCATCCCAACATGCTTGAAATGCCTTTTTCTTCTTGAATTGGTCCTTGGGCTTAATTTTGAGAAGAGGACAATCTTTCTTGATATGTCCTGCCTTTTTGCAGTTAAAGCACTTGACTTCATTGGGATTGGAAGAATCTGCTTTCTTTACCTTTCTTTGAAATCTTCCCTTTTTGATGAATCTTCTTAATTGCCTTGTGATGAGGGCAATATCTTCATCTTCATCTTCTTCTGAATTTTCTAAGTCAGAAGTAGCCTTGAAAGCAAGAGATTTCTTCTTGGGATCTTCTTCTTGTCTGTCTTGAAGTTGAACTTCATATGCCATAAGGTTACCAACTAAATCTTCAAGAGTGAGAGTATTGAGATCATTTGCTTCTTCAATAGCAGTGGTTTTTCTCTCTCATTCAGGAGTTAAACACCTTAGAATCTTTCTGACTAAATCCACTTGTGAATATTCTTTTCCAAGGGATTTCAAAGTGTTAGTTATATCGGTCATTCTAGTCACCATGTCCAATATAGATTCATTTTACTTCATTTTGAACAATTCAAATTTATGAACTAAAGAAGCAATTTTAGATTCCTTTACCTTTGACATACCTTCGTGAGTCAGGAGAAGAGTATGTCAGATTTCATTTGCTGTAGAGCATTGGGAGATGCGATTGAACTCTACCTTGTCAACGCCACAATATAATGCATTCATTGCATTGGCATTAAGTGAAGTTGTCTTCTTTTCTTCATCGGTCCATTAGCTGAAATCAGTTGATGGAGTTTGGTACTTTTCTGAAACAACTCTCCAAATATCTAGATCCATGGATTGCAAGAATATTGTCATTCTCACTTTTCAGTATCCATAGTTTGTTCCGTCAAAGAGAGGAGGACGAACAAAGGAGCATCCTTCTTTGTGCTGAGATATTGTAGTTGCCATTCTAGATGATGATCAAATCAGAATAATAGCAAACCTGCTCTGATACCAAATGAAAGTGTACTAGGATCGAGGCAACGAGCACTAGAGGGGGTGAATAGTGCTTTTAAAAAATTGTCTGTGGAATATTGAAGGATTTTGCAATTTGAAAAGCAAACACACAAAGAACATAAGATTTTATCCTGGTTCGGTCTATCCCGACCTACATCCAGTCCCCAAGCAAAACCCGCTTGAGATTTCCACTATCAACCTTGTTAACTACAGGATCACACAGACCAAAACTGGTCCCACTTTCAGTAACAATCCTACTGAAAGCAAACAACTCCTTTAAACCAAGGAGTCTTTCTTTTTACAGAAAATAAGTAACAACTTACAATACAACCTATGAGCCTTTCTTTTAAATGCAAATGAGATGCAATTGGCTTTTGAGGTTGTTGAAATACTCTACTCATGAATTCACTATCTCTCAAAGGGATTTGAGTGAAAAACAGAAGTGAAAATATCAAGTGAGTGAGAAAACAAATACTTGAATGAATAGGAGTGAAAAGCAAGAAGTAAATGATTCAAATTGATTGAATTCCAGTTGTTTTTTAGTGTAAAATGCACTCATATTTATAGTTGAAAAATTCCATACGTTGAGAGTATGAAAGGGTGTCAAAACAGTCCATTTTGAACAATCAAAACGTTTGAAAAATGAAAAGACACGCCTTTTTTGAAGTTTCAGGAAAATGGCATAATTAGTCGACTGGAACAGTAGTTAGTCGACTAATAGTTAGTTATTAGTAGACTGACAGTTATCGTCGGTCGACTGATCGGTTAATCGGGCCGTTTGAAAATCTGAACTTTTGAAACTTAGTCGACTAAAGAAAAATTAGTCGACTGATAATATCATCAGTAGACTGCAAAACCTTTCAGTCGACTGCTGCTAAAATCTTCTGAAAAACAAACATTCTGTCCGGTCGACTGATAAAAGCATTAGTCGACTGCTGCTAAATTTTTTCAGAAAACACATGTTTTGTTCAGTCGACTGATAAAACCGTTAGTCGACTGCTGCTAATATTCCAGAAAACGGACATTCTGTCCAGTCGACTGATAAAACATTTGGTCGACTAATTTGACAGAAATGACTTTTTAGAAAATATGGCACGAAAGGATTAGTCGACTGGTAAGTCTATTGGTCGACTAATAAACACGAAAATTTAAGAAAAGAGTTTTCTAAAAAGATTTTTATGAGGGGTTCTTTTAGAAAAGTTTTTCTAAAGACTTTTAGGTAAAATGCAACCTAAATATGCACTCTAAGTAAGGCTCTTACAAGAATTTAAGACTTTTTAATAAATTAAACATTTGCACACTAGTCTTCAAAGAATCTTCATTGAATTCTTCAATTTTTTCATAGCCTTAGCTGAAATACAGTTGATTCCGCTTGCTCATCATCAAAACCTTGTACTTGAAGTATCATGTATGGCTTCATTGTCATAACACAACCTTTGTGTTTCGGCTTCTCTGGTTGCTTCGCTTAAGGCTGCGGTGCTGATTGGACGGGCTGTGACTTAACAAACTTCCCTTTTTGGGCAGCAGAGTTCGCCCTTTTGGCCTTGGAGTGCCTGACATTCTTGTGGTGACTTTTCTTGCTTTTTTTGCTGCCAGAACTACTATCGTGGTCTGAGAAATCTGTAGAATAAGCAACATGTGCTTTCTTCTTCTGCTCAGGATTCCCTCTGACAAAAGGGTACCCTTCATATTGGCCATTGTCCAATCCGGTCCCGAGCCACTCGGCTCTCTCAATCAGCTTGATGAATGACTTCGCAGGAGATGTAGAAACGAGGTTCCTCAGAGGCTGGACAAAGTTGTTCAAGATAATTTGCAGGGCGTGCTCCTCTGGGATGGGAACCTTCATTCTGTTACTGGTGCTTCTCCACCTGTGGATGAATTCGCCAGCTCTCCTATTCTCATTCTGCTTTAGATTGTACAGATGGTTGAGAGTTGGTGAGGCTTCAATGTTAAACATGAAGCGTTCAGTGAAGAGATTCACGACTTTATCGAACTCTCTTAGTTCGATAGGGTTGATGTGGTATGCATACCACTTGGCCGTTGTTCCCTCTAGGCTGCGAGGAAAGCAAATGAATAACGCCTGGTTGTCTTTCCTGAAACGGCCGCACTCGGCATAGAATGTGGCCAAATGAGCCTTGGGATTGCCTGTTCTGTCAAACTTGAGGAACTTCCGAGGGAGATTCTCCAGATTATCGTCCCCGTCCAGGCCGTTATAGAAATCTTCACCAGAATAAGTCTATTTGCCTTTGCTTTTTGCCTGGATATCCTTAATGGCCCGATTCATCTCCTTCATCTGCTCGTGCATTGGATCATTAGCTGAAATAGGTTTGTTCACAGATTCGGGCTCTGCGGTGATTTTCACAGACTGCTGCGGAGGATTCTGATGGTAGACAAACTGCTCTTCCTCTTCTGATTCTCCCTCGGCTGATTCTGATTCCTCAGAAGTGGTGTGAGGCTGGACTTTCTTTCTGATGATCCTGACTGGCTTTTTTCACAACTTTCTTCTTTGGGTTGCTTTTCAGAACAACCTTCTTCTGACTAGCCTCAGTTTGTTCTGACATCATCCTAGCCATCATCTTTTGGAACAGACTGTACATAGCGGGATCGATGTCATCGCCTTTGCTCTGACCCTGCCCTCTGACTGACTTGGGAGAGTCCATTGCTTCAATTTCGTTGTCGCTGTGCTGAGGGGCGCGGTCTCTTTTATAGCTCTTGTATGAACCATCTTGTCAATGCCAATGATTTCTGTAGAATAAGGAAATGGTTAGAGCGCGGAAGGATTTTTGAAAACACGATCTTTTGAGAAAAAGATAAGAATGAAGGAATTGATAGACAATAAAACAGATTATCCCATCACCAGGGATTGGGTCACCATAAAGCTTGTGATAATTGCGTCACCATTTTGCGGTAACGGAAAATGCGCCTTGTTACCTAGGCGAGGTCGTCCATCATGATAAGAGATAATTGAAGAAGAATAGAAGTGTAAACACCCCAAATTTTCACCCTCATCCAGTGTTTGTCCATTTCATATGTAATTGCATATCACTGCATACATTTCTGCATATCATTTCATCGCATTCCATCGCATTGCATGTCATTGCATTTCATTTTCGAGATCCAGCACTCCTATTTCAAAACATTCAATCCAGATTTGAATTTTAAAGCTTTTATTTCAAAATCAATTTCAAAACCTGGGTTTTTATTCAATACTCTGTCATTTTCCAACCCCAGGACTTTATATTTCGAAATATTTTCTCAAGAAAACAATCTGGATTCATTTTAAATTCAAATTTTAATCGATTTCAATTCACAGATGAGACCCATTGAGGTGGTGTCGCTTCTGAATTCCTCTATTCATCAAATTTCTTAAAGTTTTGAAAGTTTCAGTCTGATCAGGACTCTGTCCCAGAGTCCTAATCCAGTCAGGAGTCTATTTTGAAATCTGTTTTACTTCCATTTTCAGTCTTTTTCGATTATTGTCAAAATTTAGGTCATTTTACAGAGTCTAGTTAGTTCAAAACTCTATTTTAGAGTTCGGTCGAGTTAGGAGTCTAACCCTGACTGTGTTTTCTGACTTATTTTATCATTTCTTGATAAAATCTTTCAAAAATTCTTTCATTTGGCTTTTAAAATCTAAGATCTCAGAGTCCTAAGAGTTCAGGACTCTAACTCGGAGTTCCAGTTCGCTTGAGACCCTATTTTCAAAGATCTTGAATTTCAAATGTCGATTTTAACCCTTTTCCAAAGCCATTTTCAGTGTTTATTTCAAAATTCTTCAAAATTCGATGTGGGCCCACTCAGTTGGCACCATATCCAGAGGAGTTCTAACCTAGTTAGGACCCTATGCCATTTCAAAAATTATAACTTTGAAGTTTGTCTTTGAAAATCCTTTTGAAAACTCCTTCAATTTCAAGTTTTAAAATCGCTTTTTGAAAAACTCAAGTAGGGCCCACTCGGGGTGGTGCCATATTCAAGTCAGTCAGGGCTAGACTAGGGTTAGTTGATGTCTTGGTTAGTGTTAGAGGTTTAGAAGAGTCAAAACCATTTTTGAAAAACACATTTTTGAAAGTTAGTTTTTAAAACTAGTGTTTTTAAAGGTTTTTAAAGGTGTTTTAAAAAGCCAAATGTAGAAAATGCCAAGTGCATTACATTTGGGGATTTTTTAGGAAAGTCTAGGGGTTAATTAGGCACTAGTTTAGATAATTTAGGCTAGGGGTAGTTAGGTCTTTCCACCCAAAAATCGCCCCCCCTTGTTAGAGTCCAAAAAATTCAAAATTCCCAATTTTTAAACCTAAAAAAATTCTATAAATAGTCTCCATAGGGGGGTCGATTTTTCCAACTTGCTCTCCTTGGGATTCTTGGAGCTTCTCTCTCCTCTCCAGCCCTTCCTCCATTGCAGACACCTCAAGGTAATTATTTTGTTTAATTTTTTAGCTTTTATTTCATGTTTTAATAGTTTTAAATCAATTTTAGCCATTAATACCTCCTATTTCATGGATTCAACCATGGTTTCACCTCAAGAACCATCAAGAATCAGCAAGAACGATCCAAGAAGGTGATCTAACCCTGTTTTGGGTAATTTACAGGGATTTAAATCCATTAGAATTGATTTTAATATGATTCTTTACATTATTAACTAATAAAATATATGATTTACCCTTTTAATGGGTTAAATCTATGTTTTAAAGGTGATATCAAATTCCAGCCATTGATTCCCTGTTTTTATTTTATTTTCATGGTTTATTGATGTTTGTTTTATGTTCTATAGCATAGAAATAATTTTTATTTACTGTTTTATGGTTTATTTTATTGATTTACATTAGTTAATGCATGGTTTTCCAAGTTTCTTAAATTTCTGTGCGTTTTAGGTTTAGAACAGTAAAGATAATGTTATTTTGGATTGAAGTACTCATTGTTTATTTTTTATTTTTTTATATGTGATGAATGCATGAGTTATTGAGTTACTGTAGAAAAATCAGAGGTTTTGGACCTCGGGAACCCTGTCAAAAAAATCAGACATCAAATCGGGTTTTTAAAGCTTTAAAATTGTGGTTAAAATCAAGAAGGTAACTTGCTGTTATGATATTTCTCTCATCTTATATCCGATTTTAGATCTGTAAAATGCTATGGATTCACATTGAGTAGATCTATCTGCTGTGAAATTTTCGAATTTTTTGATCACTGTTTAATATTTTCCCCTTTTAGAGAATCTGTTTTTAAATTTAAAACTCATTAGGGTTTACCAAAACCCTAATCAGACTTGTGTTAGTCATAAATCCCAAACCACAGATCCGATTCATGATCTGTAAAAATTGAGTATTGCTATTTTTCTGTCTACTATTTACTATTAAAATTTAAGAGATTTTTGTTTAGGTTTGCTATTTATGTTTGTATTTTCAATCTGAAACAGCTGTTTTAATCCCTGTTAAAAGTGATATATTTTAGCTCAGATTGCCGGACGGGTTTCTCCCTAACCGAAGATGCTTTTTCCGATCTGTAAATTGGGAAATCTCTTTTTTTCTTTTTAGTTAGTCTCTATAAAATTTCATAAATTTTCATGGAGATTTGTCTCCTGGTTCGGGTCTTGGACTGAGACTGGTTGGTGAACTAGGTCAAAAATAACATATTTTTAGGGTTTAATGCAATTTTCGGATTAATTTAATGTCAAAAAAATATTTTTATAATTCTAATTTGATATTAGGGTTATAACAAGTGTAGGTACCAATTTTGAAGATTTTTAGAATCCGTTTGATGCTTGAATGGCTTGAATTGCAAAATAGGGCACCCGAAGAATTCCAAAACACTGCAAAAATCACAAAATTTGTGATATTCTTGGATTTTCGTGCATAAGCATATATTTTTAGGGTTTTATTATGTTCATAATCATATTAGGATGCTTTAGGTTTAATTTTATGCTCCTTTGATTTCATTTAGTGCATAAAACCTAAGTTTTTACCAAAATATTTTCAGAAAACCCTGATTTCAAGGCCATAGTCTTGCTATCGGGGACAATTTGATCATTTGACCTCAATTTCAAAATTCCTAACCCTAATTTTCACATATTTAATCATGTCACATCATATCTAGTTTGATTTATTCTCATTTGTATTTCAAAACTTGCATTTTACCAAATATATTTCTAAAAACCCTAATTTCAAGGCCATAGTCTTGTTATTAGGGGTATTTTGGTCATTTTGACCCCAATTTCGAAATTTCATATCTTCTCTTTCATATTTATTCAATTTTATTTCATATTTTATCAATTTTGATTTAAGGGAATCATGGCAAAAAGGCTTATATCTAGCAAAATCCAACAATTTCCTGATATTGTTGGATAAATCTAGAAAAGCCAACATATATTCACTAACAAGTTTTCTAGTTTTGCAGGTACATTGAAGACTTTAGTTTCTTTAATTTCATGTATTTAAATTTCAATAGTGATGTAATTTGTAATTAAACTTTGGAATAAGTATTTACATTTCCTGCTTAGCTTAGGCTGCATTGCATATAGTTTATTTTCTTCTTAATAATGTTAATGTGTGATGGATGATGATTCATGCATATTCAAACTCACTATGGTCTACACGAATGGCACATACACTAGCCTTTATGAAGTTTATAAACTTGGTGGAATTTTTATTTATGGCCATAGTCAGAATACGAATGATACTTAGATTTATGATCTTCACATTAGCCACATTTAGCCTACACTCTTAGGCTAACTTCAAAATGCACTGCATTTCTCAAAAATACAAAAAGTATTTCTCAAATCCTCAAATTCATATTCATTCATTTCATGCATTTGCCAATTCCAATTCAAATTCTAAGTCAAAGAAATTGAATTCCTCAAAATCTCCTAAGTCTTATAGCAAAATCGATTTTCCCAAAAGCATTGAATTTCAAAGAATATTTCAAGTATTTCCCAAGTTCCAAATTCAAATTTTCTAAGTTAGAATTTAAATTTCAAAGTTTGAATTCAGAGAAATCAAGTTTCTCATAATCGATTTTCACCAAATGTCAAGGATTCCTCAAAATCGATTTTTACTTCTCTCAGAAGTACATTTCAAATCCCAATTCACGATTTTTCATGTGATATCATTTCCAAGATTTACATTTTCTAAATATTTCAATCATTCAAAGCGAACATCATGTTTTCAAATGTGCATTTTCTGAAAATTCATAGCACATGCCTGATTCTATGTGCATTTAGAAATTAGAATATGATTTAGACAAGTTGAATAGAGTAGAGCATAAGATTGATCCTTGGTTCAATTACCCCTGTTAAAGGTGGCAGGAACGGTTGAACCTCGTACCGACAGGCGAGTCCCATTCTACGGAATTTTCCCGCATTTTAAAAACAGAGGCGAGTTATTTTCAAAATCTTTTTCAAAGGTCAGTTTGATTCGCAAAAGTTAAAAATTTTGCGATGATAACAGGTTTGGCGACGGTGATGGGACCTGTCTTTGCCTGATCAATCTAATGCTCTACTTAGTTCAAATTGTCAAAATCGATTTCCATGGAATGTCAGCTTTGCTTTATGATATCATGTGAACCTAGGAGCCTAGACCTGAACCCAGCTCACATGGAATGCATATAGACTAGGTATGGTTTGGTAGGACCATATTGAGGAGAATTATTCATGCTCACATAGACTTAGGTCTAATACAACACTCCTCAATTTAGGAATTGTATGAAAACAATGTTTGCTTCTTCAAATATTTCAAAATTCTATCTCTTTAGGACTTAGAGCCCTCTGTTTTCTTGCATGTGCTCATATTTCAAAAATCACCCTACCTATAATGTCTCGGTCTTCACGTTGCCGGGCTCTCTTCCAGAACCATAGTTCGGGACAGAGCCTCACAACTGGGCCAGCTATTTGGGTGAAAACCCCCCTGTCACGTACCAAGGGCCATAGTCCAACGTATATCGGCAGGTGCTCAAGGATGTTGGAAAACTTGAACCTAGAACCGGAGGAATTGATTTTATGCCACGTACATTGAGCCTTGGCTTGAGTATATAGGCATAACTGAATTGGATACAGTTGATCTGAACCTTAGAGTTAGGATTAAGGTCCTACAACTATTTCAAAATTTGTGCATCTAGAGTCAGCTTTTAGGGAATGCTGTATGTGTATACTTGTTGTGATTGAATATGTTATAGTCATTTTCTTTTATTTTCCCAATTTTCTAAAATACTGGATGATTTTCTCAAAATTCCCCAATCTATGTCCATGTACTGTCCATGTTTTAAACCTTGGACGATTTTCCAAATACTTCATTTTCCATTTATTTCTTCATATTTCATCAAACCCTGGACGATTTTCCAAATTTCCCTTAATTTCCTTCAAAACTCCAGGTGATTTCCCATCTTTCCTGTCTTCTGGATCTCGAATTTTCTACTTTATTTTTATCCTGCTTGCATTTCCCTCAAATTTCCTGTATTTTCCCAAGTCTTATTCCAATTTTCCATGTTTTCCAGTCTGATGGCATCCAGTCAGCTTGATTCAGTCTTTGCTGAGGGTCACATCTCCTACGAGGTGCGACAAGGTCTTCCAGAACATCGAGTCCTCAGCACCAGATCCTTCTTTCCCCGATGTTACTATTTATGGTTCAAAAATTTCTCTTGTATGTTTCCAGACCACTTCGACAATTGTGGGTTAGAACTGGCGTCCGCAGTGGGAAAGCAGACAGTCAACGGCAACTTGATCCATGCACTAGCAGAACGGTGGAATCCGAGCACTTCTACCTTCTGGTTCCCGTGGGGCGAGATGACATTACTGATGGATGAATTTTCAGAGATTATGGGATTGCCCGAGCCAGCCGGTCAGCCTGGAGATCCATTGGAGAAACAGTTTCTGATTAATGTTAAGGGTCTGGACCCTAAGGATGCCTTAGCTCGCATGACAGGACGCAAGTCTTGGCCATTGATTGAAGAAGATGGAAACGAATATGTGGACCTGCTCGAAATCTACAGACAGTATGGGACATTTGTGGAAGTCAGCTCGTTGTCCAGGACAACTCGAGAGAGAATTCAGCACGCGATGGTTCTGTGCACGGTGGGATTAGCTTTCTTTCCCGATGGACGAAATTATATGGATATCAGAATAGTTCAGCTTCTAAGGAGATGGGGAAGTCGACAGACCAGCCGCCTCTCGATAGCCATGGCCGCACTCGCCTTTCTATACCGAGGGTTGACTCGTTTCGCACTCGGAGAGTCGATCCTAGTCGAAGGGTGCACCTATGCCTTGCAGTCTTGGTTCCTCCAGCATGTGCCCGCCCGAGCCAGTTCATTCAGATACAATGGAGAGAAGCTTCTTCCAATTGCGCGATACCGGTTCTTGATCGACAACTTTCAGGAGGAAGAAGTCGTATGGGACTACTTTAATCGGCAGGAATCACCTCCCAGATATACCTACGCTTATGGCAAGCGGTTCAGGCTACTTGGCCCGTTCTTCTGCGCATACTATCATCCAGAGCGGTGCGTCAGGCAGTTCTCTCAGAGGCAGAAGCGCGTAGAGATTGGTCCACTAGCAGGGGTTCTGCCAGAATTCGACCTCACATCAGATCAGTGGTCCGGAGCATACCATTCTGCCAGACATGGCTGGGATTCCTTTGTCAGTCTTACTATTTTTCCTGGTCCTCGTGTATCTTCTGATTATCCGGAGTGGTGGAAAATTGTTTGTCCCCCTCCCCTCTGTCAAGTGTATTATTGATAAAATCATGTTTTTCACCTCAATAAAATTCCTTTATTTTACATTTCACTTTGGTTTGACGACCTCACCTAGGTAACAAGGCATATTTCCAGTTGTTTATTTTGCAAAGAATAGCAGCGCAATTGTCGTAACTCCAGCGATGACTCAATCCCTAGTAATGGGATATTATTTCAATTGTCTACCAAAATTCTCAACAAATATTTTCCTCCAACCAAACTTCGTTCAGAAGCCTAACCATCAGTTCTACCTTGCAGAGAGCATCAGCAATATCCAAGAGAACATTTGTGATACCCGATGGTTCATACAAGATCCGGAAAGAAAACCTCATCAATCGAAGGTGTGGCATACTCGATCGCTTCGGAAGAAGAGATGGATTCCCCCCGATCAGCTAAAAATCAGGGACAGCAGGTTGAGGATGACATTGATTCTCAAATGTACGTCATGTTCAAGAAAATGATGACCAAGATGCTGGCAGAGCAAGCTGAGGCCAGTACTGAGCAAATTCAGACCAAACAGAAGGATAAGGGTCATGCCGTCAAGAATGTGAAGATCAGCAAAAAGCAGAGTCGTCACGAGGAAATGTTTGATGAGTCAGAATCAGCTGACGATGCTGACAAGGAATGTGAAAATAAACATGAATTCAAAAGGTCGACTCAGGGCCAGGGGTCAGCTTACAAATCCAAAAATCAGTCTGTTGATGACCCTACTCAGTCGTAACTAAAAGATATGATGAAAATGGTTACAGATCTGCAGGCCGTGCTCTGAAAAGAAAGTCTTCACCAGCGAAGACTTCTATGATGGCTTGGATGGGGACGACAATCTGGATAATCTCCCTAGAAAATTTATCAAGTTTGATGGTTCTGGCGACCCTAAGGCTCACCTCGCCATGTTTTTCGCTGAATGTTCACGATTCAAGCGTGACAATCAGGCACTCTTCCTTTGCTTCCCTCGCAGTCTGGAAAGAATGGCAGCTAAATGGTACTCAGAGCACATCAACCCCATAGAGCTGAAAGAATTTGATAAGGTGGTGAATATGTTCATTAAGCGCTTTTTGTTCAATGATGAGGCGCTCCCGACCCTCAGCCACCTCTGTGGCCTGAAACAGAGAGAAAATGAAAAGGCTCGAGATTTTATCCACCGCTGGAGGTCAGCTTGCAACAAGATGAGAGACCCCATATCAGAAGGGCATGCTTTGTCCTTGATTCTAAGCAATTTCTCGCAGCCTCTAAAAGGCCTCATCTCCACCGCACCATCCAGAACCTTTATAGAGTTAACAGAGCGAGCCGAATGGCTCGAATTGAGTATGAAGAATGGTTTCTATGAAGGTTTCACTTTCACCAAGAACAGCAGTCAGAATGAGTCGAAAAAGAAGACTCATTTCACTAATTCTGTCAGTAATAAACGGAATCATCGCAAGGGGCAGAATAGAGACTTCTGTTATGGGGCAGGAGGTTCAAACAAGAATGACCAGAAAGGAAAGTCGATCCCGCAATTCAGCAAGCCGCTTCAGCTAGAGCAGGGACTAAAACCCCGAGAGAAAGTGAAGCACGAAGGATGGAGCTATGAGAGGAAGTTCACTCCATTAGATCAATCACTTGAGACTGTGCTCGAGTACCTGTTGACCAAGGAGATGGACAAATTGCTCAGGCTGGTCGATCCTTCCGCTCCTATGGGAAAATTCAAAGACCAATTCTGCAAGTTTCATCGAACAGTGGGGCACAACACTGAGAATTGCTTCGTTCTGAAGAACATTGTTCAGGACCTTATTGATAAAAATCTTCTGGTAGAAGGTGCGGAAGATGAAAATATAGATATTCTAAAAGAACCATTTCCTCGTCATTCTACAGTAGTCATTACCGAACAGTCGTTTCAACCACAGGAGCGTATCAGGCTGTGCTCTGAAAATGATATGCAAGCTCAGCATCAAGTCCTGGTATTGCAACAGGCTCAGTCCAAGGCCCAGAAGATGGACCTTATTTCAGCTTTCGGCAAAATGAAAGTATCTGACAAGCCCGCTGGGGTATCTCCCGAGGTAGCCAGAAGTATGCCATGGCTCCCTAAGCATCTCATTAAGTCCATCCCAAAGAAAAGCGAGACATTCACTCTAAAGCCTATTACAGCATTATCCAATGTCTCAATTTTGGACTTAACCCAAGCTTTCGCTAAACATCAGCAAGTATTAAATAATCTTTTGCAGAAAATCAAGGTGAAACCAAGCATAACTCCGGAAGACATGGCCCACATAGTCAATCAGGCCATGACTAATGCTCCAGTTACTTTCTCCGATGAGGATCTCCCTAAACCTCATGTATTTCACAATAATGCCTTGTATGTTGTGGTTTAAACCAGAGGGATGACAGTTCCTCATGTGCTGATCGATGGAGGCAGCAACCTCAATATATGTCCGGAAATGACCGCCAAAGCTTTGGGCATTAAAGAAGAAGAATACATTCCAGATCCAATCACCATTTATGGGTTCGACAATCATGGCCAAACAGCGAAAGGAAAAATCTTCCTAGAGATCTTCATTGACTACTCAGTCCATTCAATTCTCTTTCACGTGGTCAATGTGCCGCCCACTTATAATCTGCTTCTCGGGAGACCATGGATCCACAACACAAACGCAGTACCATCTACTCTGCATCAGTGCATCAAGTGGTCAAAAGGTGGTATGATCACAACAGTCTTAGGCGAAGATCCGGAGCAGAGGCTAGCACAACCCATGGTTCCCAGGCCCTCTTTCACTACTGATATCCCTAGCATTAGGGGTATCGAAGAGGTCAGCTTTGAAGAGAATTCGGGAATAATACAGATGACAGAGCAACCCGAGCATACGGTGGCTACGACCCGATGGGGAGGTCCACAGTTCTTCAAGATTGGGGGACGAATTGATTACAGCACACTTAAGGATCATCCTCTATTCTCCCAATTTATGAAAGCTAAAAAGGGATTTGATTTACTAGTGAAGCATGGCTACCAGCCTTTTCAAGGCCTAGGCAAAAATGAAGATGGTCGTCTTGAACCAGTGATTCCTCAGCATTGCCCTAAAAGGGCCGGATTGGGCTTTAATGGCCGAAAATCTCAGAAAGGGAATGTTTTCATTAAGGGAACGCATTAGAAGAATTCATTTGTCTTTCCTTTTCTATTCTTTTGTAGGGATGATATCCCATTTCATTCTCATCATTGTCATTTTGATTAATTCTATTTTTCAATAAAGTTGCAAGTTTCCTTTGTCTATCTTGGTGCCATTTGTCTCTTTACTTCTCAATATTAAATCTTCACAAAATTGAAATCATTTTGCTCTTTTATCTTTCCAATTATTTTCAATAAAAGCAATTTATTTCATGATGAGCAATTTCCCTAAATCAATTTATCCTCCAATTTTCAGAATGTCTTCCCGATCTATCAAGAAGCTCGTCTTTAATCCAAAAGCCTGTTCGAAATCAGCAATAATTCATCAGGTCAAAATAAGAACAGAATGTAGTCAGACTGCAAAGCAGTCAGAAGAATCCGCAGAGTTTGATTCAGCTCTTCAAGAATTACCAAAATTTGCATCAATTCAGAAACAAGATGAGCCATCATCCTTAGTTCAGGATCCGACTGAGGACATCAATATCAGATCAGAAGATGATCCTAGAATTCTCAAGATTGGCAGTGGTTTGAGTCCAGGAGAGAAAGAAAGGCTCACTAATTTCCTCAAGCAGCATGAAGAAGTATTCGCATGGACTTATGAGGATATGCCAGGTTTAGATCCGAAATTGGTGGAACATCGCCTCGTTTTGAAGCCTGAGGCGAAATCAGTCAAGCAGAAGTTGAGAAAAATGGATCCTCGAATCGAGCAGCAGGTCAAGGAAGGACTTGAGGATCTGCTTAAAGCAGGATTCATTCGAGCAATTGATTACCCGGATTGGTTGGCGAATATCGTAGCAGTTCCTAAGAAGAATGGTAAAGTGCGAATCTGTATCGACTTCCGTGATCTCAATAAAGCCACTCCGAAGGATGACTATCCACTCCCAAACATTGATCTCCTAGTCGATAGCACAGCCGGACATGCTATGTTGTCCTTTATGGATGGATACTCCGGATATAATCAAATCAAATTGGCCGCTCGTGACCAATCCAAAACATCCTTTACCATGCCATGGGGCACTTTCTGTTACACGGTTATGCCTTTTGGGCTCAAGAATGCTGGAGCCACTTATCAGCGCGCTATGGCCGTTATTTTCCATGATCAGATGCACAAGACTATTGATGCATATGTCAATGATATTCTGGTGAAATCCAAAGAAGAGGAAGATCACATCGAAGCTCTTAATCAAGTCTTCAAGCGACTCATTCTTTACAAGCTAAGACTCAATCCACAAAAATGTGTCTTTGGAGTCGAATCAGGCAAGTTGCTAGGCTTCTTGGTCAGCAAGAAGGGGATAGAAATGGATCCCGCTAAGGCCAAAGCTATCATTGGCATGCCGCCCCCGACTAATCTCAAAGAATTGTGTAGCCTTCAAGGACGCATGCAATCAATTCGGCGATTCATTTCTAATTTGGCCATGAGATGTGAGCCTTTCAATCATTTGCTCAGAAAAGGAGTGAGGTTCGAATGGGGACCAGAGTGTCAGCAGTCATTCAAACGCATCAAGAAATATCTTCTCAATCCTCCTGTTTTAAAGCCGTCAGAATTAAAGAAACCCCTATTGCTATACATTTCAGTTAATCAAGTTGCTTGCGGCGGATTCTTGGCGCAATACGAAGAAGGCAGCTTGATAGAATATGCCATTGACTATGTGAGCAAGACCTTTATTGATTACGAGAAGAAATACTCTCAGATAGAGAAGACATGTTTAGCTCTAGTATGGATGTGTCAGAAATTGAGACATTATCTATTGGCGTCTGAAGTCAAGATTCTATCTAAATTAAATCCTCTCAAGTACATTCTTGAACAACCATTTCTCAGCGGACGAATCGCCAAATGGCAAGTCCTATTAATGCAATACGACTTGGAATATGTCTCTCAGCAATCTATCAAAGGCCAAGCAATTGCAGACCAATTAGCAAATTTTCCTCTAGCAGAGGATGTTAAAGCTGAGGATGATTTCCCCGATGAGCGGATCTGCAATATTCAACAATCCCCAATTTGGAATTTATTCTTCGACGGTTCCAAGAATATGGCAGGCATAGGAATCGGAATTCTACTAATCACACCAGAGAAAGAGATGATTCCCTTTTCTCTCAAACTGGATTTTCAGTGCACTCACAATATGGCCGAGTATGAAGCCTTGATACAAGGTCTGAAAATTCTACAAGACTTCAATGTCAAAAGAGTGCATGCTTATGGCGACTCCTTGCTCGTCGTCAATCAAGTCCTAGCCGAATGGCAAGTGAAAGATCAGAAATTACTTCCTTACCAGAAGATTGTCTCAGCTCTTGCCAACAAATTCGAAGAATTCCAACTTTTCCATATCAAGAGAGATTTCAATCAAGTTGCAGACAGTTTAGCTAATCTGGGATCCATCATGTCTTTCAGGAGTGGAGAATCTTGTCGCTCATTTGAAATTTGCAGACTTGATCAACCCACTTTCGTCCCAGTAGAGCAGATAAACCAGGCTGAGCAAAAGAAGAAGCCCTGGTATCATGATATCAAGAATTTTATTAAAACTGGCGAATTTCCTCCAGAATTATCAAAGAGAGAGCAGCGAGCAATTCAACACATGTCTGCTCGATATTTTATTCTTGCCGACGTCCTTTATCGTCGCGGATTCAGTTCTGAGTATTCCAGATGTTTGGATGAAGAAGAAGCCAAAGAAGTTGTGCAAGAAGCACATGAAGGCATTTGCGGTGGTCATGTTGGCTATCAGACTCTCGTCAAACAAATCATCCGAGCAAGATATTATTGGAGAACTATGCAACAAGATTGCTATCGTTTTGTGAAGAAGTGTGTTCAATGTCAGATGCATGCGCCTTCCATTCATGCTCCAGCGACATACTTGCAATCTGTCGTCTCGCCATGGCCATTTTCCATGTGGGCTTTCGATGTTGTAGGCCCCATCACTCCTTCAGCCTCCAATGGTCATAAATATTTTCTTGCCGCAACAGAATATTTTACTAAATGGGTAAAAACAGTCACTCTACGCACAATAGAAGGTCGACACGTGGTTTCTTTCATCCATAAGAATATCCTTTGCCGTTTAGGTATACCGCATGATATTGTGTCGGATAATGGCAGTCATTTCAAGAATGAGAGAATGAGGACATTCTGCTCAAAGTTCAAAATTCATCATCATTTTTCCGCTCCTTATTATCCTCAAGGGAATGGTCAGGCAGAGGCCACCAACAAGATTCTGATCCGAATCCTGGAGCGAACTTTAGAAACGGGCAGTGACTGGCATGAAAAGATTCATGATGCAGTATGGGCATACAGAACCACCATTCGAACTCCAACGAATGCTACTCCGTCAGAACTTGTCTACGAAACTGAAGTACTACCTCTACATGTTCAGAAACCTGCTCTGAAATTTGCATCACTTCTAGAATTACCTCTTGATCAGTATCAGCAACAACGACTGGTACAACTTGATTTGCTCGATGAAAGAAGGCTCAGAGCAGCAGAGCATGCTCAATCCTATCGCCAGAGGATAGCCCGACAATATGCAAAATCTGTCATTGAGAGAAAATTTCGGGTCAATGATCTAGTGCTCAGATCAACAGCTTATCTCAGGCACCGCCCGGGTGGCAAATGGTCGCCAAATTGGAAAGGTCCTTATGTTGTCAAAGAAGCACTACCTCGCAATTCATATCGGCTCATCAATGCTGATGGAATAGAATTACCAGATCCCATCAATGCTCGACATTTGAAAAAATTCTATACTTGAACAATTTCCTATTCTTTGTAATTCTTCCAAATTTTCTTCAATAATGATCAAAATTCTTTTTCCCAGTTACACTGGGGCATTTTAAAATTTTGTTTTTATCTACAAATACCCTGTATGCAGGCAGGATAAACAAATCTCTCATTTCATGCACTTGTGCATTCATGTGCATCAATTTGCATTCATTTGCATACAATCGCATTAATAACGATCTGGTCAGTATTGAGATTTCAACTATCAATCCCATCACAATTCTTAACGATTCAAGATTGAAAGACAATCACCAGAACTGAACCAAAATCCAGTATCCAAACTGGTACATTTTTAAACCGGTATGCATACCGGTATCCTTTCAAAATCGAGCACTCGTGTTAGTATTCCACTGAATGGTCATGTCAGTCGACCTCTTGAGTTCAGTCTTCGTGCTGATCACTCATCCAATTCCCAAATTTCTAATTTCCAATTTCCAAATATCAATTTCCAAAATTCCCAATTTCTAATTTCCAATTTCCAAATATCGATTTCCAAATTCCAAAATTCCAAAATTCTAATTTCCAATTTCCAAATATCAAATTCCAAACTTCCAATTTCTAATTTCAAATATCAAAATTCCAATTTCAAAAATTCAAAATTCCAAATTCCAAATTCCAAATTTCGACCTTTTGGTCACTCAATACCAATTCCAAAAATTTCTCTTGCGAAAGACCCTTTTTATAGGGAGAGTTCGAGGGAGCTCGCTCTTTTCGCATGCTATCCAATTCGTTCACTTAGCCCCTTTTCAGGGAGAGTTTGAAGGGACTCGTGTCTTTGTGAACCGCTTGCAAAACAAAATTCCAAATTTCACACAAGGAACCCTTTTTATAGGGAGAGACTCGACGGAGACTTGCTTTCCTTGTGGCCCCATAATTTCAGACTAGGCCATTTCATCATGAATGACCCTCTTTTCAGGGAGAGTGTGATGAACTCGTTCCTTCATGACCAATTTACCAACCTCACCAATTCCGGCCCCCTTTCCATAAGAGAAGCCTAATGTTAGGAAGTTTTGACAAAAGCTTAATTTCTCTTCGAAAGTTCATTTTGCAAACACCTCCTCTTCAGGGAAGAGAGGAGTAATTCCCAAATTCCAATTTCTGAATCTTCTCCTTTGGGGAAAGGAGAAGAGAATTTTCGTCATGGATGTGTTGCGTTGTGCTTCAAATGCTCGCTTTCACAAAAGGATTTCAAGAAAATTTTTCCAATTTGTCATTAAATATTTGTTGATTTCAAAAATCTTTATTGCACAAAATTATTACTTCAGAATACCTCCACTATTACTTCCAAAAGGACAAAGCTTTCGCGAAAAAGGATTCTAAATTCAAAATCTTTTTATTGGCCAACCAAAAGGATGAAGAATAAATCCGCGATATGGCCAGCAAAGAAAATTCAATGTTGTTGCAAAGCCATGAGTGATTGATATTGATCGCAGTCAATGGCACATTTTTAAAGACCATTCTTGAAAAATAAAGCAGTCGAAATATCCTGGGTGATACAAAAAAATCCACTCAATTTTCATATCTCCTCAATCACCTAAGCTGCAATTAAATATCTGCAAAAGGGATCTCTCAATTGTCGTCAAGATGAAGGCGAATTAAGCGAGTCGACCCCCTGGGCCAAAGAAGATTTGGATCATCTCCAAGATGACGGAGTTTGTGACGGATCCTTCCAGGGAAAGTTCAGATCACCGTCGAGATGAAGGCGAGTGTGATGAGCCTACCGACAAACCCTAAAAGATATTTGATTCCAGCTATCATCAAGAGATTCCCAACCAATGAGCCAATAACTATCATGATAATCCCTGAGATGAAAGAAGGATCGGAACATCTCTGAGATGAAGGAGTTTGTGACGTACCCTTCCCAAAAAGAAAAAAAGAGAGAAAAGTAAGGACATCTCCAAAATAAAGGATGATGTAATTCCCGAAAAATCCAAGAGAGCTTCAATCTGCTAAAAAAAAAAAAGAGTGCAGAAAGATCATCATGAGAAAAGAATCCCAGGATATCAGACTGCCGAATCTATCAAGAATCTTCTTTAATTTTGTGAAATTCTTTTATCAATATTCTTTCACCAATAGCTCTCGCAATATCAAGAATACTTTCTTTTCCATCCATATCAAGGAAATTGATAGCTTCCTTGAAAGAAAGTCAATCGCAAGCAATTTGAATTCGAATCTTGATTCTACGGAGTTAAGCTTAGTTGGAGGTAATACTTCAGGTAGAAAAGAGGGAATACTTTCAAAACAATGTGCATCATTTTCAATTATTTTGAATCAACAACAATTTTCAACATTCTGACAATATTTTCTAGCTATCCTGGCATAAAGCGAAAGCTTGGGGTTCATCTTTGGCGCATCCTGACACCATCCCTTTTTAGGACTTGATTACGGGAGTTTTCAAGATTCCTTCCCTTCTTTGGTATAATTTGAGCGCACGGGCTCTCAGATTCGCACACTTCCCTGTGTCCCCACTGTCCCACCATAGACAGTCCAATTTCGGCTTGAGGTTAAGTCACCAATTTCAGCAAAAGGCAATTTCAAAAGTTAATTAGTCTCAGCAATGAGACGCCCAAAATCAATCCATTTTCAAACTTTAGGGACCCCAATTTCCTTCCTTTTGCAAAAACCCTATCGGATTCATTGTGCGAAAATCCGAAGGTTCCATCACGGTCTCTTCTTTCGAGGATTCCGTCCATTTTCTGCCCAATCAGGTTAAGGGTACAAACCTGAGCCTCACGTGATGAGGTATTTCATTTCCCAATCAAGTTAAAGGTTAAGTCTGAGCTTCGTTCCATACGAGGAATTTCCCGTCCCATCCAGGTTAAGGGCAAAACCTGAATCTTACTTCTTTTGAAATAAAATTTTCTCCTTATTCTCCATTTTATATCTACCATCATCACTTGAACTAATTCTTTCATACCCAGTCAGATTCATCTAACTGGTTTTATGGTTCAAATTTGGTATGTTTTCTTTGCCACTAAGCTCGGCTTTCAACCGGCTTAGCAGCAAAGAAGGGCATCTGTAAACACCCCAAATTTTCACCCTCATCCAGTGTTTGTCCATTTCATATGTAATTGCATATCACTGCATACATTTCTGCATATCACTTCATCGCATTCCATCGCATTGCATAGCATTGCATGTCATTGCATTTCATTTTTGAGATCCAGCACTCCTATTTCAAAACATTCAATCCAGATTTGAATTTTAAAGCTTTTATTTCAAAATCAATTTCAAAACCTGGGTTTTTAATCAATACTCTGTCGTTTTCCAACCCTAGGACTTTATATTTCGAAATATTTTCTCAAGAAAACAATCTGGATTCATTTTAAATTCAAATTTTAATCGATTTCAATTCACAGATGAGACTCATTGAGGTGGTGTCGCTTCTGAATTCCTCTATTCATCAAATTTCTCAAAGTTTTGAAAGTTTCAGTCCGATCAGGACTCTGTCCCAGAGTCCTAATCCAGTCAGGAGTCTGTTTTGAAATCTGTTTTACTTCCATTTTCAGTCTTTTTCGATTATTGTCAAAATTTAGGTCATTTTACAGATTCTAGTTAGTTCTATTTTAGAGTTCGGTCGAGTTAGGAGTCTAACCCTGACTGTGTTTTCTGACTTATTTCATCATTTCTTGATAAAATCTTTCGAAAATTCTTTCATTTGGCTTTTAAATTCTAAGATCTCAGAGTCCTAAGAGTTCAGGACTCTAACTCGGAGTTCCAGTTCGCTTGAGACCCTATTTTCAAAGATCTTGAATTTCAAATGTCGATTTTAACCCTTTTTCAAAGCCATTTTCAGTGTTTATTTCAAAATTCTTCAAAATTCGATGTGGGCCCACTCAGTTGGCACCATATCCAGAGGAGTTCTAACCTAGTTAGGACCCTATGCCATTTCAAAAATTATAACTTTGAAGTTTGTCTTTGAAAATCCTTTTGAAAACTCCTTCAATTTCAAGTTTTAAAATCGCTTTTTAAAAAACTCAAGTAGGGCCCACTCGGGGTGGTGCCATATTCGAGTCAGTCAGGGCTAGACTAGGGTTAGTTGATGTCTTGGTTAGTGTTAGAGGTTTAGAAGAGTCAAAACCATTTTTGAAAAACTCATTTTTGAAAAACTCATTTTTGAAAGTTAGTTTTTAAAACTAGTGTTTTTAAAGGTTTTTAAAGGTGTTTTAAAAAGCCAAATGTAGAAAATGCCAAGTGGCATTACATTTGGGGATTTTTTAGGAAAGTCTAGGGGTTAATTAGGCACTAGTTTAGATAATTTAGGCTAGGGGTAGTTAGGTCTTTCCACCCAAAAATCGGCCCCCCTTGTTAGAGTCCAAAAAATTCAAAATTCCCAATTTTTAAACCTAAAAAAATTCTATTAATAGTCTCCATAGGGGGGTTGATTTTTCCAACTTGCTCTCCTTGGGATTCTTGGAGCTTCTCTATCCTCTTCAGCCCTTCCTCCATTGCAGCCACCTCAAGGTAATTATTTTGTTTAATTTTTAGCTTTTATTTCATGTTTTTAATAGTTTTAAATCAATTTTAGCCATTAATACTTCCTATTTCATGGATTCAACCATGGTTTCACCTCAAGAACCATCAAGAATCAGCAAGAACGATCCAAGAAGGTGATCTAACCCTATTTTGGGTGATTTACAGGGATTTTAATCCATTAGAATTGATTTTAATATGATTCTTTACATTATTAACTAATAAAATATATGATTTACCCTTTTAATGGGTTAAATCTATGTTTTAAAGGTGATATCAAATTCCAGCCATTGATTCCCAGTTTTTATTTTATTTTCATGGTTTATTCATGTTTGTTTTACGTTCTATAGCATAGAAATAATTTTTATTTACTGTTTTATGGTTTATTTTATTGATTTACATTAGTTAATGCATGGTTTTCCAAGTTTCTTAAATTTCTGTGCGTTTTAGGTTTAGAACAGTAAAGATAATGTTATTTTGGATTGAAGTACTCATTGTTTATTTTTTATTTTTTTATATGTGATGCATGCATGAGTTATTGAGTTACTTTAGAAAAATCAGAGCTTTTGGACCTCAAGAACCCTGTCAAAAAAATCAGACATCAAATCGGGTTTTTAAAGCTTTAAAATCATGGTTAAAATCAAGAAGATAACTTGCTGTTATGATATTTCTCTCATCTTATATCTGATTTTAGATCTGTAAAATGCTATGGATTCACATTGAGTATATCTGTCTGCTGTGAAATTTTCGGATTTTTTTATCACTGTTTAATATTTTCCCCTTTTAGAGAATCTGTTTTTAAATTTAAAACTCATTAGGGTTTACCAAAACCCTAATCAGACTTGTGTTAGTCATAAATCCCAAACCACAGATTCGATTCATGATATATAAAAAGTGAGTATTGCTATTTTTTTGTCTACTATTTACTATTAAAATTTCAGAGATTTTTATCTAGGTTTGCTATTTATGTTTGTATTTTCAATCTGAAACAGCTGTTTTAATCCCTGTTAAAAGTGATATATTTTAGCTCAGATTGCCGGACGGGTTTCTCCCTAACCGAAGATGCTTTTTCCAATCTGTAAATTGGGAAATCTCTTTTTTTCTTTTTAGTTAGTCTCTATAAAATTTCATAAATTTTCATGGAGATTTGACCCCTGGTTCGGGTCTTGGACTGAGACTGGTTGGTGAACTAGGTCAAAAATAACATATTTTTAGGGTTTAATGCAATTTTCGGATTAATTTAATGTCAAAAAAATATTTTTATAATTCTAATTTGATATTAGGGTTATAACAAGTGTAGGTACCAATTTTGAAGATTTTTAGAATCCGTTTGATGCTTGAATGGCTTGAATTGCAAAACAGGGCACCCGAAGAATTCCAAAACACTGCAAAAATCACAAAATTTATGATATTCTTGGATTTTCGTGCATAAGCATATATTTTTAGGGTTTTATTATGTTCATAATCATATTAGGATGCTTTAGGTTTAATTTTATGCTCCTTTGATTTCATTTAGTCCATAAAACCTAAGTTTTTACCAAAATATTTTCAGAAAACCCTGATTTCAAGGCCATAGTCTTGCTATCGGGGGCAATTTGATCATTTGATCTCAATTTCAAAATTCCTAACCCTAATTTTCACATATTTAATCATGTCACATCATATCTAGTTTGATTTATTCTCATTTGTATTTCAAAACTTGCATTTTACCAAATATATTTCTAAAAACCCTAATTTCAAGGCCATAGTCTTCTTATTAGGGGTATTTTGGTCATTTTGACCCCAATTTCGAAATTTCATATCTTTTCTTTCATATTTATTCAATTTTATTTCATATTTTATCAATTTTGATTTAAGGGAATCATGGCAAAAAGGCTTATATCTAGCAAAATCCAACAATTTCCTGATATTGTTGGATAAATCTAGAAAAGCCAACATATATTCACTAACAAGTTTTCTAGTTTTGCAGGTACATTGAAGACTTTAGTTTCTTTAATTTCATGTATTTAAATTTCAATAGTGATGTAATTTGTAATTAAACTTTGGAATAAGAATTTACATTTCCTGCTTAGCTTAGGCTGCATTGCATATAGTTTATTTTCTTCTTAATAATGTTAATGTGTGATGGATGATGATTCATGCATATTCAAACTCACTATGGTCTACACGAATGGCACATACACTAGCCTTTATGAAGTTTATAAACTTGGTGGAATTTGTATTTATGGCCATAGTCAGAATACGAATGATACTTAGATTTATGATCTTCACATTAGCCACATTCAGCCTACACTCTTAGGCTAACTTCAAAATGCACTGCATTTCTCAAAAATACAAAAAATATTTCTCAAATCCTCAAATTCATATTCATTCATTTCATGCATTTGCCAATTCTAATTCAAATTCTAAGTCAAGGAAATTGAATTCCTCAAAATCTCCTAAGTCTTATAGCAAAATCGATTTTCCCAAAAGCATTGAATTTCAAAGAATATTTCAAGTATTTCCCAAGTTACAAATTC
The DNA here is from genome assembly GCF_984573655.1 of Nuphar pumila. Classification (NCBI taxonomy): domain Eukaryota; kingdom Viridiplantae; phylum Streptophyta; class Magnoliopsida; order Nymphaeales; family Nymphaeaceae; genus Nuphar; species Nuphar pumila. The sequence continues at coordinate 70,376,714 of NC_143252.1, read as the reverse complement.
AAATTTTCTAAGTTAGAATTTCAATTTCAAAGTTTGAATTCAGAGAAATCAAGTTTCTCATAATCGATTTTCACCAAATGTCAAGGATTCCTCAAAATCGATTTTTACTTCTCTCAGAAGTACATTTCAAATCCCAATTCACGATTTTTCATGTGATATCATTTCCAAGATTTACATTTTCTAAATATTTCAATCATTCAAAGCAAACATCATGTTTTCAAATGTGCATTTTCTGAAAATTCATAGCACATGCCTGATTCTATGTGCATTTAGAAATTAAAATATGATTTAGACAAGTTGAATAGAGTAGAGCATAAGATTGATCCTTGGTTCAATTACCCTTGTTAAAGGTGGCAGGAACGGTTGAACCTCGTACCGACAGGCGAGTCCCATTCTACGGAATTTTCCCATATTTTAAAAATGGAGGCGAGTTATTTTCAATTTTTTTTTCAAAGGTCAGTTTGATTCGCAAAAGTTAAAATTTTTGCGATGATAACAAGAAGGAAAAAGTCTCATCATTAGGGATGAGGTCATCACGATAGTCGTGACCATTTATGCTATAAAACAAGATAAAAAAATAAAATTTGGCTAAAAAAGCTTTAGAACAAAAGTTGATCTTTATTGATGACAAAATTCAAATACAAAGAGAAGGTGGGCAGACAGTTTGCCATCATTCTCGATATTCAGAAGATACATTAGGTCCAGGAAATACAGACAAAGGAATAAAGGAGTCCCAAGTGTATTTGGTTATATGGTATGCTCTAGACCACTGATCCGACTGCAGATCGAATTCTGGCATGTGGCCTGCCGAAAAGCAAGTATTGACACGAACCTGCTGCTGCAAGAACTGTCTGAGACACCTTTCTGGCTGATAGTCGACACAGAAGAAATGACCAAGCAATCTATAATGCTTGCTACGAGCATAAGTATAGCGAGAAACTGACTCTCGCCTGTCAAAGTAATCCCAAAGGATCTCTTCCTGATGCAGACTCTCGATCAAAGTTCGATACTGAATGGAAAACTTCGACTTCTTGCTGCTGAACCTGAAGGAACTAGCCTTTAACGGCACATGTTGCAAGAACCAAGACTGCTGGGCATAAGTGCACCCTTTCATCAGAATGGTCTCCCCAAGGGCAAAACAAGCTAAGCCTCGGTAAAGAAAGGCTAGAGCTGCCATGGACATCGAAAGTTGACCAGTGTGCTTGCTTCCTCATCTTTGAAAAAGTTAGGCAACTCTGACATCGATGAAATTCTGACCATCCTGAAAGAATGCTAATCTCGTAGTGCACAGGACCATGGCATGCTAGATTCTTTCTTTCGCTGCTCGGGACAAGGTGTCAATTCCTCGTAAGCTCCATACTTGCGATAAAGTCCGAACAGATCGATGAACTGACTTTCATTGATTTCGGTGAGAGGCCAAGATCTACTACCTGTTGCTCTGACTAATGCTTCTCGAACATCTATCCCCAAGATCAGGAACTGTTGCTCGACCAGATCATCTGGCGGACCAGCTGGCTCTGGCAATCCCATGATGTCACTGAATTCGTCCATTAGCAGAGTCATCTCTCCCCATGGAAACCAAAAGGTGCAGGTATGTGGATTTCATCGCTCTGCCATAGCTTGAATCAAACTGCCGTTGATGGTTCGCTTCCCACTGCAGATGCCATCTCCAATCCACAATCATCTAAGTGGTCTGGGAACATACGCGAGAAGGTAGGAAGAAGGAATGAGACTGAATAGCCCAATGATCCGGGGTTCCATCCTTCATTTGATAGAAGACATGATCTCTAGGAAAGACAGCATCAAGGGAATCAGATGTTATCGAAATGATACTGAGGCAAAAAAGAAGAGAATTTAGATAGAATGCAGGACTTACAGATAGACTTTTAGACATAAATTCTGGAAACTTTGAAAGATTAAAGGACTTTAGAAAAGGGATTTCCAGGGTTTTTTTCAAAGAAAAATTTGACACAAAAGAGAAAAGAATGTAGGTTAAGGAAGAATATACATCTAAGGTTTTTGAAAATAAGGAGAAATTTTGAATAATATACCCAGGGTTTGAAAAGATTTGATATATATAAGAGAATACAAGAAAACATTGCACAATTACAACTGCACAAACAAGGATGCATAAACAGCACTCCCTAAAAAGCTGACTCTAAATGCAATATTTGAAATGACTTGTAGGACCTTAATCCTAACTCTATGGTTCAGATCATCTGATTCCAATCAAGGTATGCCGATATACTCAAGCTGAAGCTCGAAGTACGTGGCATAGAAATAATTCTCCGGTTCTAAGGTAAAGGCTTCCCAACATCCTTGAGTGCCTACCGATATACCTCGGACTATGGCCCTTAGGTACGTCGTAGGGGGGCGCGAACCCAAATAAGTGGTCCAGTTGTGAGGCTCTCTCCCGAACTATGCTTCAGTGAGACAGCCCAGCAACGTGAAGACCGGGACAATATAGGTAAGGATGTTTTCAAAAACATGTTCAACATGCAGATAAAACCAGAAAGCTCTAATGCAAGTCCTAAAGAGATAGATTTTAAATAAAAAGAAGCATACACTTGCATACATTGTTTGCATTCAATCCCTAGAATTGAGAAGAGTTGTATTTCAAACCTAAGTCTAATGTGAGCATGAAATAATATCCTCAATATGGTCCTACGTAACCATACTTAAATTCTATATGCAATGATGTCAGCTTAGGACAGAGTCTAGGCTCCTAAGGTTTGCATGAAAATGGAGCCGACATTTGTAGAATAAAGACTTAGATAATATCAAAGCAAAGCAAAGGCACAAATTCGACCAGACAGAGACGGGTCCCATCACGGTCGCCAAACCTGTGATCATCGCAAAAAATTTCCTCTCTTGTGGTTTCTCTCTCTTCCTTCTCTTTTCCTCTCCAACCCCTATTTTCCTCCTTTTTGAAGGAAGAAAAATAAAAGACAGAAAAGAAGAGTGAAGAGAAAAGAAAAGAAAGAAGAGAGAGGAACTCTTTTGCGGGGTCTCACTTGACCTTAATTTGAAAATATTTAAAAAATTTACTCGCCTTCGTTTTGAAATATTTGTGGGAAAATTGGGAGACGGGATTCGCTCGTCGGTATGAGGTTCGACCGTTCCTGGTGCCTTTACCAGGGGTAATCGAACCAAGGATCGAATTTATGCCTTTTGCTTTGCCTAAATATTGTCTAAGAATTTATCCTAAGTCTAAATGCACGAAGAATCATGCTTGTGCAATGCAAGGATGTATTCTCTCTTGAAGAATGATTTTGGAAATTTCCAAGCTTTTCTGAGATGAATTTGATAATGGAGTGAAGAAATGGTTGAATCTAACTTAGAACTTGAGATAGATCAGGAAAGATATTTGAAGTTCTAAGTCCTTGAAATAATCAGAGTTGGAAGAATAAATCTTGATTTTGAGAAAGAATGATTTGAAGCTGAGATAAAGGGAAAGGAAATTTCAAAGTCAAAAATGGACTTTGAATTTGAAATTTGGAACTTGGATTTGGGGGAGGAAATAAATATTTGAAATGGAATTGAATTGAAGTTTGAAATCAGAATGAGATTTGAGAAATCCAAATAGAATTGAGAAACTGAATTGGTTTTTGGAATTTTGAGAATCAAGATAACCTTGGATTTTGAAATCTGGAATAAAATGGAATTTGGATTTGAAAGTTGGAATTGGGAATAGAATTTGATTTGAAATCTAAAATTCAAGATAGAATTTGAATTCTGGATTTAGCATCCTAAATGGGAATTGAATCTAAAATATAAGATTCAATGATGAATTTGAATTCTGGATTTTGAAAACGGAATTGGATCCAAGATCTGGAATCCAAGATGGAATTTGGATCTGAAGTTTGAGATTCAAGATGGAATTGAATTCTGGGTCCTAAAATGGATTTTGGATCTGAAGTCTGAGATCCAAGATGAAATTGGATTCTGGATCCTAAAGGGAATTTGGATCTGAAGTCTGAGATCCAAGGTGAAATTGGATTCTGGATCCTAGAATGGATTTTGGATCTGAAGTCTGAGATCCAATATGGAATTGGATTCTGAATCCTAAATGGAATTTGGATTTGAAGTCTAAGATCCAAGATGGATTGGATCCGGAATCTGGAACCTAAATTGGATTTTGGATCTGAAGTCTGAGATCCAAAAGTGGAGGTGGATTCTAGATCCTAAAGGTGGAATTGGATCCAAGATCTGGAATTCAAGATGGGATTGGGTTCTAACTTTGAATTTGGATTTTGAAAGTCCAAATGGAACTTTTGAAGATGGATCTGGGTTTTGAAAACCCAGATTGAATTTAAAATTTGAGAAGAGTCAGATTTTGAGATTCAGAATTAATCTCAAACATTGATTTTGAATTTGAAGATAAGAAGATAAACTTGATCTTGAATTTTTGAAATCAGAGGATGACTTCAAAGTTAAATTGAACTTTGAAGTTCAGATTTTGATTTGGAATTTGAAATTTGTATACAAAATGATTTTGAAATTTCAAAGTCAAATTGGATTTTGAAATTGAATCTTTGAATCTTGAAATGAGATAGAATTTGATTTTGAATCTATAAATAAGATTTGATCTGAGAAAAAAAAAGAAAAAAAAAAGGATCACTTGGAATTTTGAAAAGGAAATTTTGAAAATATGATGCAATTCTATCCTAAGTGATGAATGAATTTAAATAATTTTAAAAATTGGATTTGAAAGTCTTATTTCATTCTTTAAATGAATGTAAATAAGATTAATTATATAATACACTCATGACTATGGTCATTGAATGTATTATATAATAATCATATCTAAATTCGAATGAAGAATAAAATACATTTTGGTGCTTTCATAGAGTTTAAAATGAAATTAATTCTCAATATATCCTGACTATGGCCATTGATATATGTATTGAATTAATTTTAAACTAAACTCTGATAAAAGAGGAAAATATTTAGGAAAATATGATGAATTTTGAAAAGGATCTAGTGTGGATCCAGTGTTATTTTATAAAAGATAAAAATCCTAAGTTTTGTTTACATCCTAACTATGGCCATTGATGTAAATCATCAACTTTGGATTAATTACCTCTTACGAAATGGTGCACGTGCCATTCGTGTTCCCATTCATGATATTTTTGAGAAATGAGATGAAACAGATAATCTATGATATTTATATGCTCATACATTCTAATCTAAGACTAGAAATGTAGAATTCTTATTAATATCTAACTTATTACAAGTTTGGGAATGTAAAGAAATGATAAAATCCTAAATCTAAGGAAATTGCAACAATTTCTGAATATTTCCTGCAAAACACTCACTTAGTGTAAAATGAGAGGAAAATGGAAACAACAAAATATTTATATTGAATCATAGATATTCATATTCAATTAAGAAAAGAATGCATATATGAGAGGGAATATGCAATGGATAAAGGCAAGAGCCAGGATGGTCCAAGGTGAACCATCCTGAAATGTGGTAGTTCCTGATGAACTGCCACAGAAAGGAAGGGACATAATGGTTCATTGTGAACCACCATGGAACATGGTAGCTATGGTAGCTCTTAATGACCTACCATAGAGAAAAGAGGAACACAGTGGTTCATCGTGAACCATTGTGAAACATGGTGGTTATGGTAGTTCTTAATGACTACTAAAAAAAAGGGAATACAGTGGTTCCTTGTGAACCACTGTGAAATATGGTGACTATGGTAGTTCTTAATGAACTATCATGGAGAAGAGGGGAAAACAGTGGTTCATTGTGAACCACTGTGAAATATACAGCAGTTGTTGGGTTGCTGTATTGGGCAGTCATAGGGGGGGGGGGGGCACTGCATGTGGTAAGAAGAATGGAAGCAAGTGGAAACAATGTTGTGTTAGAGATGCTCCAAAACCAATAAGGAAATGGGTAGTGAAATGAAGATATTGCTAAAAGACCTAATGCTGTATAGATATTTGAAAACAAGTCAACATTCACTCGGGTGCCATCTAAAGGAGAAAACAGTACTTAAAAAAATGAGATACATCCCCAACACTGAGATGCCAATCAATGAACTGGTATAGTAAAAGCACATGCAGATTATATAGAAAATATTCAAATGTACAAGCAAAGAAAACAAAGACTTCATTGAAAATGTGCATTAGAACATGCAAAGGCAAACCGAAATATGAAGCCATGATGATGCGCCCCATGCTGCAGGAAAACTCAGGTGTGTGTGTACTATAATGGAGATCACAAGGCTTGGTGGAGAGATATAAAACTGGGAGGTATACTACCACAGACTATGAGCAAACATTACGATAGCAAAAACAACAGCTTGTCATCCTGTTTCATCCCCAACACTTAATCCATGTGCATCTTCCCTGACTTCATGATATTAGCAAACCGATTGACCCAGGCTGGAAGTTTACAATGTTTAGTGATGAAGAAGACTGTGTGAAGGTGAGATGGAAATGGTAGTCATATATATGCAATTGGGACTTATACATTGGTGTAGAAAATAAAATAAAAAAAAAAGATGAATGAAAAGGGGGTGCATGGAAATATACTGTGCAACAGGGTATAAGCAGTAAAAGTATGAAAGTCAATGACAGTTTGAGTGAGCCTGTAGATGATTGAGACTGGTGCCTATGTGTAGTATATGGTTTATGAGGATAGGCAAACAATGTACAGGCCAGAGCATGAAATGCTATATGGCAAAACAGGCATCTGGACAGTGAATATAAGGGACAGGTAAGTTCCAACAAAAAAAAAATCTATTTTAACGATTTCAAGGTTCGATGTGCAATATCAATGCAAGGATACAGGGAAAACTCTAACACATAAGGAGTGGAACTAATAGGTGGGGCTGCGACACAACATAAAAATGCAATGAAAATAATCAACTAGCAGGGACTGCAATGTCATGAGAGATAAATTAGATATCCAGTTTCAAAATTAACTTTATATACATTTTACAGGAAATGGGAGACCTAATGTCAGAGTTATTGATCCAACGTATTTCACAGTGACTTCATTCAGCATATTAAAAACAACTTCCTTAGTGATGACCTTGCAACAAACCAATGTGTCTCCAGGGTAATACATATTAGTGTAGCTTCTATTGGCTCACCTTCAGTTGATACTTTGAGCAGGTTCCAACCAGTATGTCAAGAAAAAAAAATAAGGTGATTAGATACTGTCAAAACAAAAAATCCATTATGGTAGATGACTGGACATAAATATAAGAGCAGGCAATGGGATAAACATACAGAGGATTAAAACATATACAGCAGGTGAAACTCCTTGATCCTGGGCTCTCCCTAGCCCCAAATCTTAGTATTCAGGTTAGGGATACCATCTATAAAATTGTCAATTATTGGCATGATTATACGGTGGGCTAAAATGCTCAGGATCGATGTAGTTAGATGAGCTGATTACATAGCCCCCATGACTGTACTTGAAACAAGACTGGTGGTATGTCATCAACTGTAACATTCTCAATGGAACACCTAGTCTTCTCAGATCTCTCTTGATTTCTAGCGAACAAACTTGACATTTTGCTGGAATGTCCCTCATGATTATTGGATGCTTTAACAACTTTTGGGGCATCTTTGAAGTTTTGTCCAAGATGCCTATTCTCTAGAAATGTTGATCAAAGTATGGCTTGCAGTACAGAACACCTTCAGAGGAGGAGCAAATGCTGAGCTTGAGAGTGCTATTGCAACGATGGCAATGGAGACAGACCTTATGGTAGACTTTGTTGTCTACAGTGAGCTGATCCACCTAACAAACGGTCTTGTCACATACCTAGTATTTTTAAGGTGCACCAACGAAGGTTTGCCATTCTTAGAGATGTCTTCTCTGCAATAGAATCAAAGAGAAACAACCTCTCCTGAAGAGGGAGAGAGACTAGTTGAAGTGGGTATGCATATTTCTCTGTCTTGGGAGATGACGGTTTAACTATGAGAAAACTCCCAAGGAATTGATTACTTGACAAATCTGGAATGGTATAAGTCTAGATCAACAATGGGGATTTGCTGTAATCAACACCCGATGAAGGGTAGATAGCCCAAAGTGTTGTTTACAGTGATAATGCAGGTTGTCACCATCTAGATTTCCCTTAGCACCATCCTTAGAAGCTCGTTCCATACAAATCTTCGGTAGTCATTGTTGCAAAAACCTTGAATTCTTAGGAGCATACACCAATTGAAATACTAGAAATGATACGATGAATTGGTCCATGCCAGTGATATTAAGACTACACATGTAGATGACAAGATAACTCAAAAATTAATGTTGGACAACAGAAAGAATAACAAAGATGACATAATCAAACAGTGGTAATGTGATTCAACATAATGAATGCTTAGAAGAAAACACATAACGTGAGTAGGAAAGAAAAAAAAACTCACCATGGATCTTATCATGAACGTGAATCGATTCATAATAAACCAATACAATCTAACACACCTTGCGCTGGTAAGATCCCATTGATAGAATTGAATAAACAAAAGAAAATGAAAAGACAAGATCAAAACACTATCACAAGAAATATGAACAGGATGTCTACATTCAACCCTTCTTCTCTTCGAGTTAAATCCCTTTGATTGTAGGGCACTGGATCAACTCTCAGGAGATCAACACCTGCTGGGGCTGGGTACCATATATCCTAGTGAATCACTTGATTGGTGTTGGATACATTATCTGGACATACGATATCTAATAGCATATTACCTAAATATTAATGGCAGGGATACATTGGTCGGTAAAATCACAGAGAACCAGTTATAAAGAAACCAAAAAAAAAAGGAAGGAAAAAAAAAGAAAAGAAAAAAAACAGGAATATATTAGATCTACAAAACAGAGAATGGAGATACAAAAGTGCAGATGTACAGGGGAACAAAGATTGAGATATAAACAGATAATAAAAAAGGATGATAAAATGGGAATCAAAAACCCAACATCATAAGAAAGATTGAACTACAAAGTGGGGATTGAAAAATCAAAAGGAAATCAAAAAGTGAAAGGAAAAAAAAAATGATGTGTTGGAATGGAACATTCCATTTGCTGTGGCACCACGTAGATCGGCACTACCATACGCAAGTCGATTCTACGGATTATTTTCAAAACGAAACATTAAGAAAGAAATGAAACCACGAAGACTGTAAATGAAGATTTTGCTTAAAAGAAAAAAAAGAAAGAACGATCACTTACCTGTATTTGTAGCTCTGATGACAGAGGATCGACCCTTTTCCTTGCTCTGTTAAGATCCTGAAGGAGGGGTGAAGTTCGGCTATGGAATTCCCTTCAGAACCAGTGGAGAAGGAGGGAGGAAGAGAAGAGAGACTTCTCAAGGGAAATCGGATGCGATGGGGGAAGTGTTTGATCGGATGTTGCTTTTTTTTTCTCCCCTTTTCTTCCTGCTGCGTATCCTCTTTATGGAGGGTGAGGAGCTTCTGGAAGGTAGTGGAGGAAGTTGAAGATCGATGGTTCATGCCTCTTTTTCCTTCCTGTGCATACTCTTATAGGAAAACCGAAGAACACTCGGGAAGGGCCTGTCAGTTGAGGATCAACGGGTGAGAGAGGGGCAGACGATCGAAGGGTCGACCCCTTTTGGAAGGATCGAGAAGAAGCTTCCATTAGAGATGAAGGGTGGAGGATGGGGAAGGTCTGCGATGTTGAAGCGATGGAGAAGAGGGTGCTAGAAGGTCTGTCTCAGAGAGAAAGCGAGAAACGAGGGTTTTGAAGGTTTCTTTTCCGAAATTTTCAAAAAGAGGTTCTTTTGAATTTTTTTTTCTAGAAACGGGTTTTTAAAACCATTTTTTGGTAATTTTATTATTTGGATTTTTTTTTGCTCTTTTCTCGGTATTTTCTGATTTTTTCTTTCTTTCTCTTGTTTTGGAAAATAAAATCCTAAGAAAATATGAGGGAAAAAACTATATATATATATACATATATATATTTTGTATTTTTTGGTAAGAGTTTACAAAATAGGGGTTTTCTAAAAATTTGGGTTTGATTTCTTCAGAAAATGGGTTTGGGTTCAAAATTTTAGAAGATTTTCGAGTTTTTAACCTCGAATTGTGGAATATTGAGTAATGAATCCAAACGGATGTCAGATGAACTGCCCGAGCCATTCAAGAATTGTTTTTGGTATTTTTGTAGTTTTAATTTGAAAATTGGACAACGAGGTTCAGATTTGGATCTTATACCCAGATCTGGATCCAAAACTAAGTCAGATGTGTGAAAATGAACTTAATTTCAATAAAATTTGAGAAATAACTGGGATTTAGATTTAAAACTGACTTGATTGCTCAGAAAATGGGGTCAGGGGCAAAAAGGAAATATTTACAATATTTTAAAAAATTTGGGGTGTTCACAGTGGTCGATCCTCTAGCTATTATGGGCAAATGGATGGAGAAATTCTGCAGATTCCATCGAACTGTGGGACACGATACAGAACATTGTTTTGTCCTAAAAAATGTCATCTAGGATTGTATTGATAAGAATCTGTTGATCGAGGATAAGGATGAAGAGCATCCTGAGATCTTGTCTAAACCTTTTCCCAAACATTCAGCTTCAGTTATTTCAGAACAGACAGTCTTTCCTCAAAACAGTATTCAACCATGTTCTAGCCAGGACATCCAGGATCAACATTAGGTCCTCGTGCTACGTCAGGCACAGTCTTCCACCAAGAGGGTGAAAATCACTTCAATTCTCAAGAAACCAGTCGGTGAGCTGGCAAAAGTGACAGCAGAAGCCACCAGGCAGATTCCCAGGATTCCAAGACGCTTCATCAAGTCAGCTTCAAAGAAGGGTGAAATGTCGAAATCAGTTCAGAAGCCTATCACGGCATTGTCGAACATCTCCATTTTGGATTTGACCTATGCTTCCCCAGAACATTAACAAGTTTTAGATGATTTATTAATGAAAATCAAAGTCAAACCGAGCACGACCCCGCAGGATATGGCGCAGATTGTCAATCAAGCAATGACAAATGCACCAATAACCTTCTCAGATGAGGACTTCCCAAAACCTCATACATTCCATAACAATGCTCTTTATGTAGTGGTGCGAACCAGGGGCATGATCATCCCACATGTGCTTGTTGATGGAGGCAGCAACCTCAATATCTGTCCGGAGATGACAGCCAAGGCCTTGGGCCTGAAAGAAGAGAAATATACCCCATATCCGATAACGATCTACGATTTTGACAATCATGGGCAGACTGCCCTACTTTCACTGCCGACATCCCGAGCATCCAGGAAGTGGATGAAATTAATTTGAGTGACAGTTTGGACATGCTGAAACTGAGAGAAGTCCAGCTATCAGAGAACGTCACAGCAGTAGTCCAGTGGCAGAGACCTTATTTTTCAATATAGGAGGGCACCTCAATTGCGTTTCTCTCAAAGATCACCCTCTTTTTCCTCAGTTTTCTAAAGCCAAGAAGGGGTTTGATCTTCTGATAAAGCATGGCTACCAGCCCTTCAAAGGTCTCGGGAAGAATGAGGACGACATTTTAGAGCTGATCGTTCCCGCCCAACATGTTACTGGTGCAGGTTTGGGTTTCACAGGTCAGTCATCCTGCAGAGGAACTACCTTCGTCAAAGGAGCAGAATGTAGACAATGCCTTTGTTTTCTGTTTTCTGTTTTCTGTTTTCTTTTTCTTATTCTCCTGTCATCTTGTAGGGACAACTCAGTCCCGGTTTTTTCTGTCTTGGTCAAAGTCTTCTGTAAATATCGAGCTGATGTTCTCAACTTTTATTAAATCAATAAAATTTTGATCTTTTTCTTGACATCTTGGCGTATATGATTCTTTGCTTATCTCTTGTCTATGTCATCATACTTTGTCTTCGTACAAAAGGCCATTTTTTGAATTTCTTACTTTTTCTCAAAAATCTTCTTTGCAATTTTCAGGATTGCCAAATCATGGCTCTTAAAATTCTTAAAAGGCTCATTATCAATCCCAATTTCTCTCAAAATAAACCGACCAGGATCTGCAAGGCAAAGGCAGGGGTAGGGGTCAGCAAGATGGCATAACAGATCGAAGAATTAGCAGAGTTCGACTCAGCGATTCAAAAGTTGCTAGAATTTGCCAATATTCAGAAGCAGGATGAGCCATCATCGTTGGTTCAGGATTCGACAGAAGACGTCAATATTGGTTCAGAAGACGATCCAAGAATCCTCAAAATTGGTTCCAGCTTAAGTTCAGATGAGAAGGAAAGGCTCATCCATTTCTCAAGCAACACCAAGAAGTCTTCGCTTGGACTTATGAGGATATGCTAGGCTTAGATCCCAAATTGGTCGAGCATCGTCTTGTGCTGAAACCGGATTTCAAGCCAATAAAGTAGAAACTCAGGAAAATAGATTCCCGAGTAGCACCGCAAGTTAAAGAAGGACTTGAGGAGTTGTTAAAGGTAAAATTCATCCAAACTATTGATTATCTAGACTGGTTGGCGAACATCGTAGCGGTTCCCAAAAAGAATGGAAAAGTCCGAATCTGCATTGATTTCAAGGATATGAACAAGGCTACCCCAAAAGATGATTATCCACTTCCTAACATCGATCTTTTGATCGACAGCACAGCGGTCCACGCCATGTTCTCTTTTATGGATGGATACTCAGGCTACAATCAGATCAAACTGGCCGCTCATGACCAGTCCAAAACTTATTTTACCATGCCTTGGGGTACATTTTGCTATACAGTCATGCCGTTTGGGCTCAAGAATGTTGGGGAAACTTACCAAAGAGCAATGACAGTCATTTTTCATGACCAGATGCACAAGAACATGGATGCCTATGTGGATGACATCCTGGTCAAGTCCAAAGAAGGAGAGGATAATCTCGATGCTCTCAGCCAAGTATTTAAAAGACTTATTTTGTGTAAGTTAAGACTCAACCCGCAGAAATGTGTCTTCGGAGTAGAGTCAGGCAAACTGCTTGGCTTTATGATCAGCAAGAAAGGAATAGAGGTGGATCCAGCTAAGGCAAAAGCGCTCATTAATATGTCGCCTCCAACCAATCTTAGAGAGCTAAGAAGCCTTCAAGGGCGCATTCAGTCGATTCGTCGCTTCATCTCTAATTTGACCATGAGATGCGAGCCCTTCAATCACTTATTGAGAAAAGAAGTGAAATTTGAATGGGGATCAGAATGTCAACTTTCATTCGAGCGCATCAAACAGTATCTCCTCAATCCACTGTGATCATTGCAAAATTTTTCCTCTTGTATTCCTTCTCTTTTCCTTTCTAACCTCTATTTCCCTTTTTGAAGGGGAAATAAAAGACAAAAGAAGAGAGAAGAGAAAAGAAAGAAGAGAGAAGAACTCTTTTGCAAAGGTCTCACTTGACCTAAATTTTGAAAAGATTTTAAAAGATTACTCACCTCTGTTTTTGAAATATTTGCAGGACAAATTGGGAGACGGGATTCGCTCGTCAGTACGAGGTTCGACCGTTCCTGGCACCTTTACTAGGGGTAATCGAACCAAGGATCAAATTTATGCCTTTTGCTTTGCTAAAATATCATCTAAGAATTTATTCTAAGTCTAAATGAACAAAGAATCATGCTTGTGCAATGCAATTGCAAAAGGTATGCTTTTGAGAAAGTATTTTGGAAATTTGGGATTTTCCAAGTGATTCTGAGATGAATTTGATGATGGAGTGAAGTCTTTCTCAGAGATCATGTCTTCTATTAGATAAGGACGGATCATCGGGTTATCCAGACTCATCCCTTCTTCCCTCGGTGGTATTATTCTTGGTTCGCCACCTTCTCGTGTATGTTCTCAGACCACTTGGATGACTGTGAATTGGAGATGGCATCAGCAGTGGGCAAGCGGATGTGAACACCCCAAATTTTTCAAAATCTTTTCAATATTTCCTTTTTGCCCTTGATTTCATTTTTTTGAGCAATTGAATCACTTTTAAATCTAAATTCCAGTTCATTTCTTAAGTTTTACTTAAATTAAATTCATTTTATATATCTGACTTGATTTCGGATCCGGATCCATTGTCAAGATCCAAATCTGAGTCTCGTTGTCCAACTTTTAAATTAAAATTACAGAAAATACCAAAAATAGTTTTTAAATAGCTCGGACAGTCCATCCGACATCCGTTTGGATCCCTAATGTTGTATTTCTCGATTCGAGTTTCAAAACTCGAACATTTTCTCAAAACCTGGATCCAAACTCATTTTCTAAAGAAATTTCCCCAAGATAACCATGATTTTTTTTTAGAAAAACCCTTCTTTTGTAAATATTTTGAAATTTCGCAAAATTAGTTTAAATTCCTTAGTTTTCATAGTTTTTTTTCTTCAAAAATACAAAAAAATATAGAAAATGTCAAGAAAAAAACAAAAAAATAAGAAAATAGAAAAAGCAGAATACATAAATAGCCTTTTAAAAACACCTTTTTGAAAATCAAGTTTATGAAAACACTCTTTAGAAAATTTTTGTTAAAACCCCCGTTTTTGGAAAATTTGATAAAAAAATGGGGACCCGATCTGAAAGGGGCCTAACGGCCACTTCCTATAAGATCAACCCTCAAGGGGTCGATAGAGGCATCCATCTTCACCCCTTCTGACTTATTTCTTCTTCCCCTCTTATTCATTCTTCCTTCTCTTCCTCTTCAGCAAAAAGGGTGGGGGGGGTCTTCACAGTACGAAGAGAGGAAAGGCTTCCTCTTCTTCTTCAGGACATCTGCAGCACTACAGGGCGTCGTAATTCCATTTGGAATTAAAGATCGACAAACCAAGTTTTTGCAGAGCCAAGCTGCATCCAGAGAGAGAGCCTCCCTCTCTTTCCAATCCCTACAAGACTGAGGTAAGTCATTATCCCTCTTCTCTTTCATCAATTATTCATAAGTTCTTTTGATTTCTACGGATTTTAATGCACATTCATAGCTAGATTTTTTTTTTGTCTTCATTTTTATGATCCGTTATATGTAACTCTTCATTTGCATTTTCTTTGATTTCCAGTGTTTACTTCCATGAATTTCCGATTTTGTTGAACCACTTTCCTTATATGTTGATGATCAACGATGCCTAGCAATGGCATCGTTGATTCATCTAATTTCGATTTCGTTTTCACATTTATTTTACTCTTTTCCTTTTTCTTCCTCTGGTTTTGCTTTTGATTTTCTAGTTTTGCCCCATTAACGCATCTGTTGCAGTGTTGGTTTGCCTATGACATCACCAGCTTGCACATTACAATACCAATGGAGTTTTTACTCCGACATCTCTTTTCTCTTTGATTTATTCAATTTTCTTTGATTTATTCATGCTCCAATTAAACGGATATGCCCTTCATCTGGATGGTTTTGTTAGCTTTGCTTTTGGTTATAACGTCTCTTTCTTTTCTTTCATCCCTGATCTCGTGTTTATAATTTCATTTTCCCATTCTTTTTTTTTCTTTCTTCACTATCTTTCTTTTTCTTATTTCATTTTGGTTTCCTGTTTGTATTTCCGATTCCCTATTTTCATTCCCTCGTTTCACCTTACAGTCGATCCCCTGTTTTTTTTGAATTACCTTTGATTTCTCTTTTATTACTTCCTGTTTCTCCATTTACTTTTGTTAATATAAGTATAGGAAGTTTAGATCCGATGCTCCTTCGGTGATACATTACTGGTTGCGCCTGATCCTCCCTGAATGTGGTAAAATTTTATAAAAGGTTCATGAGGGTATCACCCCTTTCACATAGTTGAGGCAGGAATTTTGATGGTCACACGGTAAGAACGACAAACAGTATGCAGATTATTGCATGTTCTGTAGAAAAACCAGAAGTGCCTTGCCAAGAGATCCGCTGCTCTGGTTCATCCTAGATCGCACCATCAATTCCTTATGAAACTAATTTTGATCCATCGGTGAAATCACCCGATGTTAAAATTTTTGTTATGGTGTTTGTGCATCAATCGATTTTCCTATCAAAATCCATCCCTGCATCCGATCGGCTAACTAACCTGCTTGAATTTTGAAGGACTAATGTTAGAACTCCACTTGCCGATTAGTTTGAGGTTAATTTGAATGTCTGAAATCAGTTGATTAATGGATTTGCTATTTAAAATCGAGATCTGATATCTGAAATTAGTTTATCTGTTCATTACCAATCTGAAAATTTCTCTTTCATTATTCGTAAATGCCTATTCCTCACTATTAGAAGTTACGGTGGATTATCATGACGTTTCATTTTTTTACTGTATAACTGCATTCTGAGGCTTTGGATTCTAAGGCAACAGGTGTTCAAACTCCTCGTCTTGCCAGGAATCCTACGATCCAAGGTCGTTTGCGGGTTTTTTTCTCTCTCAGAGCACAAGACGAAGAGAGGGAAAATTCAGGTAAAAAAATGAAAGTTAAAATGCTCCATACATTTATAAAACAGAGTGGCATGCTGTAGCTTCATGGACCTGGAATGCCCAAGATGAAACTTGTGGTAAATGCAGAATGGCGTTTGATGGTTGTTGTCCTGATTGTAAATTTCCTGGTGATGATTGTCCTCTAATATGGGGTGCTTGCAACCATGCATTCCACCTCCATTCCATCTTGAAGTGAGTGAACTCGCAGACATCCCAACCACATTGCCCTATGTGTCGCACAGAGTGGCAATTCAAAGAGTAATTGCTTTACAGTCTGCCTAGTGTTCTAGATGTACTTCTCTGCCGGCTAGACTAAAGTTTGTTGTTTTCCTCACTATTTTGCTTGTTCGTTGGTCAATCTTTCAGCTCTTCATCTTTCCTTGTTTAAACACTATTTGAGGAATATGTATGTTTTTCTGATCAGTCTTTTTGTATGGCTGAAATCGGGTTTGACATTACGAAAGGCAGTCTTTTTTTCAGAAAACACGATGTGATCAGTGTCACTTGTAATATCATTTGAAATGTTTGGTTTTACAGGTTAAAACAAGCTAATTCTTGTGTTGCAAAAAAAAAAAAATTGGCCTAGGACAGGACTATGCATCTAGTTGAATCATTCACTTAGTGACTTGAACACTTGATGACAAATTTATTGATTGAATAAGCATTGCCGACCATTTGTTGGCATCTGGGTCACCAAAACCTGCACTTCTATGCTTCATTGAGTAATTTGCATAATGCGTTTATAATCAAGATCTTTAAACAGGTTCTTCAAGACTCCCTGTGTCTTTATAATTCTTGATTCAGACTTGAGTATCAATCCAAGTTTCTCATTATATTTTCTGGATTTGTTTCTTAGCTATTTTTTTTTATTACCACAGGTGATTGGCGAACTGATATCTAAATTAATGGATGTGATGCTACCATCTACCTTCAGTCACATTTCCAGCTCTTCAACACCTACCCTACAGTCACCCCATGTTCAAACTGTTGTAGCCCACCCCATCACCATTGCTCATCCCTTCAGTTACCTGTCATCTTCATCTTGTAACTAGGCTTGGTTCTGCGCTTTTACAGGAAAAGTCATTGAAAATTCAGTTGTTACTAGAAGTTGGTGAAGGTGTTAGGCTTAATAACATTACTTGTGGATTTTCTGCAAAATCGCCTTGGAGTGCTATATAGAATCATCTGGACTGAAATCGTCGTCACTCATTCGCACCTCCCCGAGTGCTGGCTACTTTCCAGCATATCACTTACACCTTGTTGCACAACACCTTCATTCACCTCCTTAGCATTCACCACAGCCTATGCTGGTTTGATTTCCTGCAACAATACCATCATATACCCTGTGCACCCACTCTGCCACCTAACTCTCACCTACTACAGCCCCTTTTACAACAAAGCAACCACTTGTTGCACTATTCCACCATCACATTCCATCCTCAGCATGCTTAAACACCTTGCTGCATCTATATATAGCATCCACACATGTATCTACCTTTCCAGCCATCATCTTATATTCATATACAATATATACTTTCACTGTTATCCCCAGTTTTCCTGCACTACCCACTTGCCTTCCCCTCACTGCCGTTCACCACCATCTTCCCTCAAACACCTCCTTTCATCTATTGCACAGTAGCCTTACACTCTGCTGGACCTTCACATCCCAGCTCCATCATCACTCACAACACCCCAACAGCTGCCTTCACTACATGTTCTGCCATACAAACTCCAGTCTTTATGCCACTGTTGTGCCACATAGCAGTAAAAAACCCTGCACACCAGCACTTACCTCACCAACACCTCCAGGTTTCCTGCAACATCCACATTCACTGCTGCACCATTGTCACTCATACCCTTGTACATCCTACGATGCTTTTCATAGTTTTTGGTGCATGTGTACTTAGCCCTCTCATTGGTATACACATTAGTCCCATTTATACATTGTAGATTCTTGCTCTTCATCTTAAAAGCATTGTCATAAGTATTTTTTAATAGCATAAACATGTCATTTCATGCATAATCTGGGCATCCTCATATATATATATATATATATATATATATATATATATATATATATATATATATACTCTCAACAACCTATGTGTGGCATTTAGAGGTGGTGTAAATATTTTCTAATCAATTATATGTGTCTCATCATACAATATGATATCTTTGGCTAGATGCATCTTTGTGCTAACTTTGCTTTTGCAGGAATCACAGAAGGTTCAGACTTCTTTTTTAAGATTAGAGATTTTTTGACATTTTCAAATTTCGAGGTCATAATGTGATGGATTCTAATGAGAAATTTATATCTCTTGTACTATATTAGAATGTATGAGCATATACATTTCTCTAGAATTGCTTGTTTTCATATCATTTTTCTCTTTATTCCAAAAATTCACGAATGGGAACACGAATGGCACGTGCACCATTCTAATAAAAGGTGATTAAATCCTAAGTTGATGATTCACATCAATGGCCATAGTTAGGATGTGAACAAAACTTAGGATTTTCATCTTTTATAGAATAACATTGGATCCACACTGGATCTTTTTCTAAAAATCATCATATTTTTAAATATTTTGTTCTTTTATCAGAGTTTAACTTTAATTAACTCAAAATATATATCAATGGCCATAGTTAGGATATATTGAGAATTAATTTCATTCTAAACTCTATAAAAGCACCAAAATATGTTTGATTGTTCACCTGAATTTAAATGTGATTATTATATAATACATTTAATGACCATAGTCAGGAATGTATTATATCATTAATCTTATTTACATTCATTTAAAGAATAAAATATGATTTTCAAATTCAATTTCAAAATTATTTAAATTCATTCATCATTTAGAATAGAATTGCATCATATTTTCAAAATTTCTTTTCAAAAACTCTAAGTGATTTTGAGTATCTTTTCTCAAATCAATTCTATTCTACAGATTCAAATTCAATTCTATCTCATTTTCAAGATTCAAAATTCGATTTCAAAGTCCAATTTGACTTGGAAATTTCAAAATTCATTTCAAAACTTCAAAAATTCCAATATAAAACAAACTTCAAAGTTCAAATCAACTTTGAGATTCCAAATTCATTTTCAAAATTCAAAATCAAATCAATATCTCAAATCCAATTTCAAAGTTCAATTTAACTTTGAAATCTATGATTCATCTTCTGATTCCAAATTCAAACTTCAAATTCAAAGTCCAATTTGACTTTGAAATTCATTTGTATTTCCAAAATTCAAATTCTAATTCAAATCAAATTTCAAAGTCCAATTCAAACTTTTGAAATTCTAAATTCATCTTCAGGATTCAAATTCGAATTCAAATCAACATGTCGAATCCAAAATCAAAGTTTTGAGATTGATTCTGAATCTCAAAATTCAAGTCTTTTCTAAAAATTTTAAATTCAATCTGGATTTTCAAAACCCAAACCTATCTCCAAAAGTCCCATTTGGACTTTCAAAATCTAAATCCAAAGTTAGAATCCAACTCTATCTTGGATCTCAAATTTCAAATCCAAAATCCATTTTAGGATCCAGAATCCAACTCCAGTTTTGGATCTCAGACTTCAGATCCAATCTCATTTTAGGATCCAGAATCCAACTCCACTTTGAATCTCAGACTTCAGATCCAATTCTATTTTAGGATCCAGAATCCAGTTCCACTTTGGATCTCAGATTTCAGATCCAATTCTATTTAGGATTCCCAAAAATCAACTTCATTTTGGATCTTAGACTTCAGATTCAATCCCATTTAGGGTCTTAGAAATTCAACTTCACTTTGGATCTCAGACTTCAGATCCAGATTCCATTCCTGATTTCAAATCCAAGTCTATCTCAATTTCCAAATTCCAAAAATCAATTCCATTTCTCTTAAACCCAATTCTATTTTGGATTTCTTAAATCTCATTCTGATTTCAAACTTCAAAATCAGAATCCAATTTCATTTCAAACAATCATCCAAGTTTAAAAATTCAAATTCAAAGTCCATTTCTGACTTTGAAGCTTCATTTCCTTTTCACTCATCTTCCAATCATTCTTTTCAAAATTCAAAGATTTATTTTCCCAACTCTGATCATTTCAAAGACTTAGAACTTCAAAATATCCTTCATAATCTATCTCAATTTCTAAGTTAGATTCAACCATTTATAAATCATTTCTTCACTCTATTATCAAATTCATCACAGAAAAACTTGGAAATTTCCAAAATCATTTTTCAAGAGAGCATACATCCTTGCATTGCACAAGCATGATTCTTTGTGCATTTAGACTTAGGATAAAATCTTAGATAATATTTAGGCAAAGCAAAAGGCATAAATTCGATCCTTGGTTCGATTACCCCTAGTAAAGGCGCCAGGAACGGTCGAACCTCGTACCGACGAGCGAATCCCATCTCTCCATTTTCCCACAAAATATTTCGAAACAGAGGCGAGTTATTTTCTTAAATATTTTCAAATCAAGGTCAACTGAGACCCCACAAAAGAGTTCATCTTCTCTCTTCTTTTCTCTTCTCTCTCTCTTCTTTTCTGTCTTTTCATTTCCCCCTCTCAAAAAAGAGAAATAGAGGTCAGAAAGGAAAAGGAGAAGGAAGAGAGAGAAACACCAAGAGAGGAAAAATTTTGCGATAATCACAGCTTTGGCGACCGTGATGGGACTCATCTTCGTTCGATCGGATCTATGCCTTTTTTTTTTTTGCTTTGCTTTGATATTATCTAAGTCTTTATTCTATAAATGTCAGCTTCATTTCCATGCAAACCTTAGGAGCCTAAATTCTGTCCTAAGCTGACATCATTGCATATAGGATCTAAGTATGGTTTGGTAGGACCATATTGAGGAGATTATTCCATGTTCACATTAGACTTAGGTCTGAAATACAACTCTCCTCAATTTTAGGGATTGAATGTAAACAATGTATGCAAGTGTATGCTTCTATTCATTTAAATTCTATCTCTTTAGGACTTGCATTAGAGCTTTCTGGTTTTATCTGCATGTTGATCATATTTTCGAAAACATCCCTACCTATATTGTCCCGGTCTTCACGTTGCTGGGCTGTCTCACTGAACCATAGTTTGGGAGAGAGCCTCACAACTGGACCACTTATTTGGGTTAGTGTCCCCCTACCACGTACCTAAGGGCCATAGTCCGAGGTATATCGGTAGGTGCTCAAGGATGTTGGGAAGCCATTACCATAGAATCGAAGAAATATTCTTATGTCACGTACTTCGAGCTTCGGCTCAGGTATATCGGCATATCTTGATTGGAATCAGATGATCTTAATCTTAGAATTAGGATTAAGGTCCTATCAGCCATTTCAAAATATTGCATTTAGAGTCAGCCTCTAGGGAGTGTAGTTTGTGCATCCTTGTTTGTACATTTGTGATTGTGTGATATTTTATATTTTTTCTTATATATTTTCTGAAACCCTGGGTATATATTCTTCAAAATTTCCTCTATGTTTTAAAACTCAGGAGTATTTTTTCTTTCTCTTCCTCTGATTTCTTCAAATTCTTCTGATCCTGCCTGCAAGTTCTTTAAATTTTAAATCTTTACCATTTATTCTCAAAATTCATTTTCCCTCATATTTTTTTCTTCTTCTGATTTTATATTCTTGTGTATATTTTCATAAATAAAATCTTTTTCCGTCAAGAGATATCGTTTCTAAAATAGCATTTTCTTCGTGTTTTAGTTGGTTACTCTCCCTCGTAGAGTAAACAACGCAATTGTCACAAATTTTGTGACGACTCAATCCCTAGTAATGGGATACAATTTTTTAACATATTTAACCTAATCCTTCCTCCTATCATAACTTCTCCAAAAGTTTCTTCGGTCTAAAAACCTCCACTTTCCTCTGTAGAAAGCATCGATATTCAAAAATGGTTCAAGCAAGAGCTGGAAAAGAAACAGTTCCTCAACACAGTGACAGTGAGGCGGAAGGGATGGATTCTCTTAAGTCGGTCAGGGGACAAGGTCAGAACAAAAGAGATGACATTGACCCCGCTATGTATGGTCTGTTCCAAAAGATGATGGCGAGGGTGATGTCGGAGCAAGCCGAGGCCAATCTGAAAGAGCCAGTTTTTAAGAACAAACCAAAGAAGAAAGCCGTGAAAAAGCATGTCAGAATCATAAAAAAGAAGAGACAGCTGGACAGTACTTCTGAGGGGACAGAATCAGAGGAAGAAGAATCAGAAGAAGATGAACAATATGCGTTTAACCAGGATCCTCCGAGGTAGTCCGTAAAGATAGCTGCAGAAGAGCCTGAATTCATCGACAAGCCCAAGTCTAGGATTCCAGCAGAGGACCCGATGAGCAAACAAATGAAGAAGATGAATCGAGCAATCAAAGACATTCAAGCCAAAAGTAAGGTCAAGCAGACCCTACAACGACGAGGATTTTTACGATGGCCTAGATGGGGATGATAACCTGAAGAATCTTCCTCGCAAGTTTCTCAAGTTTGACGGGACTGGCAATCCTAAAGCTCACCTAGCGTTTCAAAAAAGACAACAGGACTTTGTTCATCTGTTTTCCCCGCATTCTAGAGGGTGTAGCAGCCAGGTGGTATGCTGATCACATCAATCCTATCGAACTACGAGAGTTCGATAAGGTCATAAATTTGTTTATTGAACGCTTCTTATTCAACACTGAAGCTTCACCTACATTAAATCATCTTTACAACCTGAAGCAAGGTGAGACTGAAAGAGCAGGAGATTTCATTCATAGGTAGAGAAGCACCTGTAATAAGATGAAGGTACCCATTCCAGAGGAGCACGCATTGTAGACAATCCTCAATAATTTCTCTCAGCCCATGAGGAGCCTCATTGCCACTTCTCCAGCAAAATCCTTTATCAAGTTGATTGAGCGAGCCGAATGGTTCGAGGCAGAAATAGAAAATGGACTCTACGAAGGCATGCCTCTGGTCAAGAATATCCAAAACCAGAAGAAGAAGGCGCAGTTCACTGATTCAGTTGATGCCTCCAGCAATAGTCTTGGCAGTAGCAGCAAAGGAAACAAAAACAACAGTGGCAGTGACCCGAGAATAGATCAGAACAAGGGGCAAAAGGAAAGATCCTATAAGAACAATGACAAACCATTTCCAATTGGCCTCCAGCAAAAGGGTGATCTTCAAGAGAAGCCCAAGTACATCAAGTGGGAGAAAGATCGAGTCTTCACTCCATTAGACGAAACTTTGGAAGCAGTTCTAGAATACCTGTTAAAACATGAGATGATCAAACTCCCTAAATAGCAGATCCTCCCGTAATCTTAGAAAAATTCAAAGACCAATTCTGCAAGTACCATAGGGCAACAGGACACGACACAGAACACTGCTTTGTCCTCAAGCATATGATACAAGACTACATTGATAGAAGTGAGCTGGTGGAGGACGGGGAAGAAGAACGCCCAGCAGTCCTGACAGAACCATTTCCAGACCACTCGAAGAATTGATAAAGCCAAAGTTTTCTGCTTTTATCTCTTTTTGTTAGTCATCTTGTAGGGGCAAGTCAGCCCAGTCTTTTTTAATCCTTTCCTTTTGAAGTTCTTGTAAATATTTAGTTTTGTTATCGAACCTTTGCTTATCAATGAAATGTCAATTTTCTTTATATCTTTTTACTTTCTTCTTTTGCCATGTTGGGGCATTTAAAATTCCTGTTCTTTTCAGAATGCGAGACAATCCTAACAACATTCATGAGAGAAATGATATTACCTATGAGGGTTTTTCAAAAATCATGAAATTTTGAAAGTCTTTGTTATGATAACCAAAGAGTTCAAATATTCTTTGGTCCAACCTTCTTCAAAAATCAAACCCTTGTGTTAATTGAATTTTCCAAAAATGGGTTTCGAACCATTATCAACCCTCGTGTTGATCATGTTTTTTAAAAAATGGGTTTCGAACCATTATCAACCCTCGTGTTGATCAAATTTCCCAAAAATGGGTTTCGAACTAGCATCAACCATCGTGTTGATCTTATTTTCCAAAAATTGGTTCCAAAACATTATATTCAAAGATCAACCCTTGTGTTGGTCTGGTCTTCCAAGATTGGTTTCAAAACATTATATTCAAAGATCAACCCTTGTGTTGGTCTTATCTTCCAAAATGGGTTTCAAATCATCATATTCAAAGACCAACCCTTGTATTGGTCTTATCTTCCAAGATTGGTTTTAAAACATTATATTCAAAAATCAACCCTTGTGTTGATCTTATTATCAGTTTCGAACTGTTATTTTCAAGAATCAGATCTATTGTTGATCTTCTTTTTCAAAAAATAGGTTTTCAAACCATTACCTTAAAAAAATTGACCCTCATGATGATCTCTCATGTTTGATTTAAAGGATCAGATCTCGCGTTGATCATTCTTCTTGCGGTTAGTCTTCTTCCCAAAAAAATGATTTCACTTGTCTTTCAAAAATGAACATTTTTCCTTCACATTGAAGATCCCATATGCAGGCAGGATCAGACAAACTCGTTTTCACAAATCTTATAAATTTTCAGTTAAATCTTGTTATCTTTATCAGTTTCATTCATTTTATTCATATTTCTATCAAGTTTACATCAATTTTATCAAATTTTATCAAGTTTTATCAAATTTTCCTCAATTTTATCAAATCTTTACCCTTTCAGGTTAAGGGATAAACCCGACCCTCGTTGTCCGAGGTGCTCCCATTCAGAATAAGGGATAATCATGAGACCCCTCGTAGGAGCAATAATGCTACCCACGAGAATTCTTTTACAAACACAAGTTTCCTCAATCTTTATTTTCTAAATTTATATCAATTTCTCTTCATTAATTTTTCTTGAATTCTAGTCTTTTCCCATTCAGAATAAGGGATAATCCTGAAACCCCTCACAGAAGCAACAATGGTATCTGTGAGAATTCTTTTCAAAAACAATTTTTTTCATAAACCTATTCAATTTTCTCCACTTTTTTAAATTTTATTCTTCTCCCACTCAGGATATGGGATGATTTTGAGATCACTCATAGGAGCAACAATGTTACTTGTGAGAATTCTTTTGCAAAATAAATTTTCATCAATTCCCTCAAATTTTCTTTATTTTTTGTCAATCTTTAAATAAAATTCTATCGCCTTCTATCCTCTCAAATTTTATTCTTTCTTTTCTCCGTTCAGGATAGGGGGTTAATCCTGAAAAATTAGACCACATACAGCTAAATCTGCTGGTCCATCTAAATCATAAATCATAAATCACAAATCATAAATCTTGTCATATCCCTTCTAAATTCAAGTCTCAGGTTACCCCTTCACAAAATCTTCTATTTCCTCTTCAGGTTAAGGGATAAAACCTGAATCATTTTCTCTAAATTCTCATCAAATGTCTATTCTATGTTTCCCTTTCAGGATAAGGGATAATCTTGAAACCCCGACAATCATTCCTGCTTCGATGCCGGTCTCTTTCTTGACTCTCAGTTGAAAAATCCAGTCCCTGCACTGCTATCCAATAAAATTGTCAAAATAATGATCAAAGTCCATTTTGAGGAACCCAGTCCTCGCACTGGCTATCTCTCAAAAAATTTCAAATCTAAAGACCAAGTTCATTTGAAAAACCCCGTCCTCGCACGGGTTACCTCTCAAAATCTTCAAATCTAAAGATCAAGTTCATTCGCAAGACTCAGTCCCTGTACTGGTTGTCTCTCAGAAAGTCTCAATCTTAGATCAAATCATTAAATCAAAGGTCGTTAAATAAAAAGTCTCAGCTACTTCGTTGGTCGTTAAATGAAATGTCCCAGTTTTCACTGGTCGTTAAATGAAAAGTCTCAACTACTTCGCTGGTCGTTAAATGAAATGTCCTAGTTTTCACTGGTCGTTAAATGAAAAGTCCCAGCTACTTCGCTGGTCGTTAAATGAAATGTCCCAATTTTCACTGGTCGTTAAATGAAAGGTCCCAGCTACTTCGCTGGTCGTTAAATAAAATGTCCCAGTTTTCACTGATTATTAAATGAAAACTCCCAGCTACTTCGTTGGTCGTTAAATGAAATGTCCCAGTTTTCACTGGTCATTAAACGAAAAGTCCCAGCTACTTCGCAAGTCATTAAATGAAAGATTCCAGCTCCTTTGCTGGTCGTTAAATGAAATGTCCCAGTTTTCACTGGTCGTTAAATGAAAGGTTCCAGCTCCTTCGTTGGTCGTTAAATGAAAGGTTCTAGCTTCTTCGCTGGTCATTAAATGAAAGGTCCCAGTTTTCACTGGTCGTTAAATGAAAGGTTCCAGCTTCTTCGCTGGTCATTAAATGAAATGTCCTAGTTTTAACTAGTCGTTAAATGAAAAGTTCCAGCTCCTTCGCAGGTCGTTAAATGAAAGGTCCCAGTTTTCACTGGTCGTTAAATGAAAGGTTCCAGCTTCATCGTTGGTCGTTAAATGAGAGGTCCCGGTTTTCACTGGTCGTTAAATTAAAGGCTCCAATCGTCACTCGTCGTTAAATAAAAAATCCCAGCTCCTTCGCTGGCCGTTAAATAAAAGGACTCAGTTTTTACTGATCAGAATTCCCAAAATCATAAATGCAACTCAAGGTCTCATCAAAATCTATATTGAGTGAATATTTCATAAAGAATTTGTGAAAACTTTGCCAATTTGCTGAAAATATTTGTTGATTCCAATATTCTTACTGCACAAAAGAATCACCTCAGATTATCTCTAGTATTTCTTCTAAAAGGGTGAAACCTTTTGCGAAAAAGCGATAAAATTCAGAACTTTTTCCCTGTTGATCAACCAAAAGGATGAAAGAAATATCCTCGGTATGATTAGCTAAAGAAATATTCAATGATGTTGAAAAGTCAGAAGCGAATTGATATTGATCATGGCTATGGCGCATGTTTAAAGATGACTTTCTGGCAATTAGGCAGTGGAAATATCTTAAGCTATAAAAGAATCCACTCAACCCATATCTTCTCATCCAGTTAAGCTGCAATCAAATATCTGCAAAAGGGATCTCTCAATTGTCATCAAGATGAAGACGAATATGCGAGCAGACCCCCGGGGCCAAAGAAGATTTGGATCAACTCCCAAATGAAGGAGTTTGTGAAGGATCCTTCCATGGAAAGTTCAGATCACCATCGAGATGAAGGCGAGTGTGATGAACCTATCGACAAACCCTAAAAGCTATTCGATTTCTGCTATCATCTAAAGACCTTTTGAGCCAATATCATCAATATAATTCCTGAGATGAATGAAGGATCGAAACATCTCCAAGATGAAGAAGTTTGTGACATACCCTTCCTTGAAAAAGGGAGAAAAGTCAGAACACATCCAAATGAAGGATGATGTAGAATGCCCAAGAAAGCTCAATGACTCAAAAGAGTGCAAAAAAGATTATCATGGGAAAACACCTAGATATCAAACTGCCAAAATTGCCAAAAGTCATCTTTTTCTTATGCGAAATTCTTTTATCAATATCTTTTCACTACTTGCTTTTATGAAATTAAGAATATTTCTTCTCTTCTCATATCAGGGAGATGGATAGCTTCGTTGAAGAAAATCATCAGCGCTAAAATTTTGAGTTTGACTCTTAAGACCGAGGAGTTAACCTCATTGGAGGAAATACTCTAGGTAAAAGAGGAAATGTCTTTTGCACACACGTGCACATTTTCAAGCGTTTGAGTCAACTATAATTTTATCTTATTGGCAAAATTTTCTAGCTATTCCAAGAATGAAATAAATATTCAATATCCATTTTGATGCAACCTAGCATTGTTTATATCATCCAGAAGAGTCACCTCATTCAGTTGAAATATCTCTCCTGTCCCATCACGGTTTCGAAAATTTCGTATGATTGTTCCCACTCAGGTTAAGGCTCAAACTTGTACCTTCTGCGAGAGGTCATCCATTTCAGAAGCTGATTTTAGTCTCAGCAATGAGACACCCAAGGTCATCCCTTTTCCAGGCTTTAGGGAACCCCAATTTCCTCCTTTTGCAAACCCCTTTCAGATTTGTTCATCCAAACTTCAAAGGTCCCATCATGGTGTCTTCATTCGAGGATTCCATTTGGTCGTCCCCTTCAGGTTAAGGGTTAAGCCTGAACCTCGCGCCACGAGGTATCTTCCTTTTTTAGGTTTGGGTTAAACCTGAGTCTCGTTCTAATGAGGTTCTTCGTTTTGACGAGATGTTTTCTTCCAGTACCATCATGGTTCTTCCCATCAAGGAAACCATGCTTTGCATATCCATCCAAGAAAGGATTTTACTTGAGCTTTGTCTCACGAGGCATTCTCTTAAAAATGTCCCATCGAGGTCCACTCATATATTCCTTTTCACATTCAATTCGTCTTCAGGTATATTCGTCCCATCCAGGTTAAGGGTTGAATCTGAGTCATTCCAAAAAGTTGATCTTGTCTCACCCATAAGACTTGATCCAAATTCTTATCTTTCATCATTTCGGGATCTTCGCCCAAAAGTCCCATCACGATTTCCTCATTTCTATTATTCAGTCATATCATTTTCGAGGATTTCATCTCCCCCAAGCCATTCTGCATAAGGTTTTAAGCCTGAAAAGCCATGTCTTTCAAATAAATTCTTCCACACCCAGTTCAGATCTGCTGACTGGGGCATTTTCAAAATTTGGAGTGTTATCTTTGCCACTAAGCTCAGCCTTTTGCCAGCTTAGTAGCAAAGAGGGGCATTTGTGAACACCCCAAAAGTTTCAAAACCTTTTAAATAATCCCCTTTTGCCCCTGATTTCATTTTTTTGAGCAATTGAGTCACTTTTAAATCTAAATTCCAGTTCATTTCTCAAGTTTTACTGAAATTAAATTTACTTTATAAATCTGACTTGATTTCGGATTCAGATCCATTGTCAAGATCCAAATCTGAGCCTCGTTGTCCAACTTTTAAATTAAAATTACAGAAAATTCCAAAAATAGTTTTTAAATAGCTCGGACAGTCCATCCAACATTCGTTTGGATCCATCACGTTGTATTTCTCGATTCGAGTTTCAAAACTCGAACATTTTCTCAAAACCTGGATCCAAACCCATTTTCTGAAGAAATTTTCCCAAGATACCATGATTTTTTTTCACAAAAACCTTTCTTTTGTAAATATTTTGAAATTTTGAAAATATAGTTTAAATTTCTTAGTTTTCAGAGTTTTTTTTTCTTCAAAAATACAAAAAAAATATAGAAAATGTCAAGAAAAAAACAAAAAAATAAGAAAATAGAAAAAGAAGAACACATAAATAGCCTTTTAAAAACACCTTTTTGAAAATCAAGTTTATGAAAACACTCTTTAGAAAAATTTTGTTAAAACACCTGTTTTTGGAAAATTTGATAAAAATATGGGAACCCGATCTGAAAGGGGCCTAACGGCCACTTCCTATAAAATCGACTCTCAGGCGGTCGATAGAGGCATCCGTCTTCACCCCTCCTGACTTATTTCTTCTTCCCCTCTTATTCATTCTTCCTTCTCTTCCTCTTCAGCAAAAAGGGGGGGGTCTTCACAGTACGAAGAGAGGAAAGGCTTCCTCTTCTTCTTCAAGACATCTGCAGCACTACAGGGCGTCGTAATTCCATTTGGAATTAAAGATCAATAAACCAAGTTTCTGCAGAGCCAAGCTGCATCCAGAGAGAGAGCCTCCCTCTCTTTCCAATCCCTACAAGACTGAGGTAAGTCATCATCTCTCTTCTCTTTCATCAATTATTCATAAGTTATTTTGATTTGTACGGATTTTAATGCACATTCATAGTTAGATTTTTTTTTCTGTCTTCATTTTGATGATCCGTTATATGTAACTCTCTATTTGCATTTTCTTTGATTTCCAGAGTTTACTTCCATGAATTTCTGATTTTGTTGAACCACTTTCCTTATATGTTGATGATCAACGATGCCTTGCAATGGCATCGTTGATTCGTCTAATTTCGATTTCGTTTTCACATTTATTTTACTCTTTTCCTTTTTTTTCCTCTGGTTTTGCTTTTGATTTTCTAATTTTGCCCCATTAACGCATCTGTTGTAGTGTTGGTCTGCCTATGGCATCACCAACCTGCACATTACAATACCAATGGAGTTTTTACTCTGACATCGCTTTTCTCTTTGATTTATTCAATTTTCTTTGATTTATTCATGCTCCAATTAAACGGATAAGCCCTTCATCTAGATGGTTTTGTTAGCTTTACTTTTGGTTATAGCGTCTCTTTCTTTTCTTTCGTTTCACCTTACAGTCGATCCCCTGTTTTGATTGAATTACCTTTGATTTCTCTTTTATTGCTTCCTGTTTCTCCATTTACTTTTGTTAATATAAGTATAGGAAGTTTAGATCTGATGCTTCTTCAGTGATACATTACTGGCTGCGCCCGATCCTCCCTGAATGTGGTAAAATTTTGTAAAAGGTTCATGAGGGTATCACCCCTTTCACATAGTTGAGGCAGGAATTTTGCTGGTCACACGGTGAGAACGACAATCAGTATGCAGATTATTGCATGTTCTGCAGAAAAACCAGAAGTGCCTCACCAAGAGATCCGCTGCTCTGGTTTATCCTAGATCGCACCATCAATTCCTTATGAAATTAATTTTGATCCATCGGTGAAATCACCCGATGTTAAAATTTCTGTTATGGTGTTTGTGCATCAATCAATTTTCATATCAAAATCCATCCCTGCATCCGATCGGCTAACTAACCTGTTTGAATTTTGAAGGACTAATGTTAGAACTCCACTTGCCGATCAGTTTGAGGTTAATTTGAATGTCTGAAATCAGTTGATTAATGGATTTGCTATTTAAAATCTAGATCTGATATCAGAAATTAGTTTATCTGTTCATTACCAATCTGAAAATTTCTCTTCCATTATTCGTAAATGCTTATTCCTCACTATTAGAAGTTACGATGGATTATCATGACGTTTCATTTCTTTACTGTATAACTGCGTTCTGAGGTTTTGATTCTAAGGCAACAAGTGTTCAGGCTCGTCTTGCTAGGAATCCTACGATCCAAGGTCGTTTGAGGGTTTTTTTTCTCTCTCAGAGCACAAGACGAAGAGAGGGAAAATTCAGGTAAAACAAATGAAAGTTAAAATGCTCTATACATTTATAAAACAGAGTGGCATGCTGTAGCTTCATGGACCTGGGATGCCCAAGATGAAACTTGTGGTAAATGCAGAATGGCGTTTGATGGTTGTTGTCCTGATTGAAAATTTTCTGGTGATGATTGTCCTCTAATATGGGGTGCTTGCAACCATGCATTCCACCTCCATTGCATCTTGAAGTGGGTGAACTCACAGACATCCCAACCACATTGCCCTATGTGTCGCAGAGAGTGGCAATTCAAAGAGTAATTGCTTTACAGTCTGCCTAGTGTTCTAGATGTACTTCTCTGCCGGCTGGACTAAAGTTTGTTGTTTTTCTCACTATTTTGCTTGTTCGTTGGTCAGTCTTTCGGCTCTTCATCTTTCCTTGTTTAAACACTATTTGAGGAATCTGGATGTTTTTCTGATCACTCTTTTTGTATGGCTGAAATTGGGTTTGACATTACAAAAGGCAGTCTTTTTTTCAGAAAACACGATGTGATCAGTGTCACTTGTAATATCATTTGAAATGTTTGGTTTTATAGGTTTAAACAAGTTAATTCTTGTGTTGCTGTTATCGTCACAAAATTTTTCTGTCTTCCCTTCCCTTGCTGGAGAGAGAGGAAAATGTTTTCGCGAGTCAAACTTGACCGGATTTTGGAAATTGTTTTGAAATACTCGCCTTCATTTTTGAAAATAGCAGGAAAATCCGTGGGATGGGGCTCGACCTGTCGGTATGAGGTTCAACCTTTCCTGCCGCCTTTAACAGGGGTAATCAAACCAAGGACCAAAATGTGCTTGACTTAGTGAAATCATCGAAATTGTGTTCTATCCTAAATGCACAGAGAATTCAGGCATGTGCTATGAGATTTTGTAAAATATAAGTTGGAAAAACATGATGAATGCTTAGAAACATTTGGAGTTGAAAAGCATTTCTCAGAAAAAAGATGGAAATCAATCTCTCACTAAACTCAGATGACAGTATTTGGAAATCACCAGAAAGTTTATGAAGATGTGAGAAAATCCTGAGAAAATGGAGAGAATTCTCGAGAAAAGAGGAATATTTGAAAAGGAAAATATTTGTCAGGAAAACTCTGGCTTTGAAAATTTTCTTTGGAAAAGGATTGAAATTCATTGAAAAATTTTCTTTGAGAAGGAAAGTCAAACTTAGGAAATTGAAATCATGAGAGTATTGTCTTTGAAATATCTCAAAATCGTTTTTTTGATTTTGAGAAAGATGGGAAATTCCTTTTGAAAATGAATCTTAAGAAAATAACATTTTCAGGGAAAATCACGGGAAAACTTTGACTTGGGAAATCCAATCTTCGAGAATCTTCATAGTTTCTTGAGGAATCGATTTTCAGAGAATGAAATTTTCTTGAGAAAAGCAGATGATGCCATGATGCAGATGATTCGAATGAATGAATAAATGCACTTTGAAAAGATTTTCTGAGAAGTTTGTTGGAAAATGTGTATTAAGTCAAAATAAATCCTTCACATATTTTGACTGTGGCCATGAACATATTCAGAGTTTAATTGATTTAATTCACAATATTTTGCAAAATTGAAAATATGATGTGCATTTTAAGATAGCCTAAGAGTGTAGGCTCAATGTGACTAGTAGAGAGATGATGGATCTGGGTCTCGTCCATATTCTGACTAGAGCCATAAATATGGACTCCACCGAGTTCATCAACTCTGTAAGAGTTGGTGCACGTGCCATTCATGTTCATCCACAGTGATTTTGAAATAAAATGCATGAACCACATAATCAGGATTTTGCAGGAATTTAAACTATATGAAATGCATCTTAATTTAAGCAGAAAAATATATATTATTCCAAAGTTTACATTTGATTGTTATATTGCTGACAAAAGTAAAAAAAAAAATAATAAAATGGAGCTAAGGAATCAGCATCTTCCAGACATTTCCTGCAAAATGAGAATCAGTACAAGGAATGGATATACAAGATACCCAAGGAAATGGGTATATATATAACATGTACAACAAAATATATAGGTATATATATCTAAATGCTCAAATTTGTGCTAAGTGATATATGCTAATGGAGGTATATAAAAAATAAAATAAAATAAATATCTACATAAATACTCATATATGAAAGCAAGTGTACATGGATGGGTCCATATGTATACATATAAGTATATATATATATATATATATATATATATATATATATATATATATATATATATATATATATATATATATATAGGTATGTGTACATATAATGAGAAAATATACTTAGTAATTGAAATTCCATATGTAATGGGTAAAAATATAAATAAGAAAATACAGGGTCTATACAGTTTCTGTACATGATTTCACAAAGCTATAATTCTCAAATGATAAACGGTTTCTCAACAAAATTTAGCCTGAAGATTCCCTATATATCAATAGAAAAGCATGCCAAAGATGGTCCAGAAATCATGAATGGATATTGATATATCCATTCATGAATATAGCCCATTTTCAAGACTGCATACCTGCAGAAAATGGAATGGGTATGGATACAGGATGCTACTGTAAGTGATAGTTGTCTCAATAGGTGAACTATGACTAAAGTATACAAGTGAAGGGTAGCTATAGATGAGTCTCTTAGTGCCATGAGGTAATATGAACAGGTAGGATAGGGATGCTATGAATGTTTGGCCTACAGGGACAACTTATGTAATATCTGAAATGAGTAATGGAGTTTACATATGCTTCCCAATAACATAGGTGTAAAACAATCAAGACATCTAAATCACTATAAACAGCTGATTTACCAGGAAAATAAGATGAAGTTTCAACCTACCAATATGCAGATTCTAAGATGATTTCCAGCTAAAAAAAAACTATCAATATATCCGAACCAATGAGAAGCTACCGTTATCATCCACTATCTTGAAACACCCCTAAGACACTTTTGAGCAACTAAAGGTCTGCCAAAATATTATTTGAGGAACAATACAACCAACATCAGCCAAAATGAAACTAGAGGGACATCAATCCAACTGATAAAACACACCATTCAAGTAGCTTTTAGCAACATTCAGCTGATAAAAGACAAAATTATTTCTTTCTTATAAGCTATTCTCTAAAAAAAATAATAAAACAGTCACTGCCGTGACCTACAACCAATGAAAATACAAGTAGTCTTAAAAACATGGTTTATTACAGAAGGTTTAAGGGGAAATGAGGTGCAGGAACAAGAGGCGTGCTGTGTTAAAATTTTGAACATGGTGAGAAATATAACATTGTGATGTGCGGAAAATTAATAAAATACAGAATCAAACAGGAAGAAATGAAGTTCGAACATTTTGAAAACAAAGATATCACATCATTATCATGAATACCATCACCTAAAGAGATTGGATTTCTGCAATGAATAAGATATAACCGAGTATCGAGTAGCAAAAAACTAGAAAGTAGAGCTCTTGTATCTTCAAAAATATACCTTGTAGATCCTTGGCTCCAAACGACCTGTTGGCTGCAAAAGAAGGGCGATTCTGCAGCTGCTGGGCTGAAGGAAGATGAGGAACACGCTGGGTTTCCTGTGTCAAACGACCTGTTGGATCTTCTCTGTTGCTGCCTCTTCTGCACCCAATGCACTACAACAGGTCGATTTCCTGTTGATGGGCTAAAGGAGGATGGGAAGGCAATCGACTGGGTCTCCTGCTAGTGGGCTGAAGACAATGGGCAACAACTGCTTGGATTCTCTGCACCAACTTGACACGGTAGACAGCAAGAAGGGTGGTTGATTCTTCTGTTGGGCTGAAGGAAATGGAAGCCTGCTGGATGGTCCTTACACTGTATGGAGGAGATGAAACCCTCAATGTGGAAAGATCTCCACGGCAGAAAAGAGGGCATGCAGATTCGCCTCCTTTCTATTCGACTGAAGGAAAATGGCTCCCCCTCTTGATGAATCCCCTGCGATAAGAACAAAAACTCTCTCAATCGGCCACCTCTTCCCCCTTTTCCATCCAAAACCCCGTCTTTTAAAGAATTTTGAGCCTCCTTTTCAAAAAAAAAACGTGACTCCCTTTCAGAGGTTCCGTTACATCCTTTTGAAAAAAAATTTGAAACTGAAATTTCAATGTCGCCGTTTTCAAAAGGGGCGAGTCTTATGATTTTTAAAAAAAAATTGTTTCATTTGCCTATGTTTTAGGTAAAATGATTTTTTTTTTTGGAATGTTCGGTTGTGGTGTCGTTTAAGGATGAGTGTGATGCTAGTTCAAAGGCGGGTCCCGCTCCATAAAAAGCAGAAGAAATAACTTCTTTTTTGGATTTTTTATAATACGAGATAAACCTTTGTTTGTTTTCAAGAATTTGGAAAAAAATTGGTTTTTCAGGTCAAAAATATGAATAAAGAAAATACAAAAAATTTGTAAAGGAGATTTAAAGTCTTTTTGCAAAAAGTTTTGAGATAAAATCTTTAAAACCAATATCCAAATATCCAGATTGTTTTCCTGAGAAAAACTTTTGTAATTCGGAGTCCTGGGGGTAAAATGGGAAAAATTGGTAATTTTGAAGACCCAGGGTTTTAAAAATCAGTTTTGAAAAGTTTAAAAATCAAATATGGCTTGACAATTTTGAAAATCAGGAGTTCTGGATCTCAAAATGACATGTTGTGCAGTGAAATGATGCAAAGTGTTCATGCAATGCTATGCAAAGACATGTTCTATGAAATGTCCTTCTGAATCTAGAATTGGAAATTCTAACTTCTTGTCAGGAATAGGATTTTGAAAATTTGCAGCTTGAAAATGTTTTTGAACCTAAATATAGAATTTTTGAGGCTCAAGAATGAAATTTTAGACTTTCTGCAAGGTTCAATCTCAGAAAATGACCATTTTGCCCTTCATTGCTTTCGGAGAACTGAAATGTGATGATTGAGGGCAATGTCAAGAAGATGAGTGAAAATTTGGGGTGTTTACAGTTGCAAAAAAAAAAATTGGCTTGGGACAGGACTGTGCATCTAGTTGAATCATTCACTTAGTGACTTGAACACTTGATGACAAATTTATTGATTGAATAAGCACTGCCGACCATTTGCTAGCATCTGGGTCACCAAAACCTGCACTTCTATGCTTCATTGTGTAATTTGCATAATGCGTTTATAATCAAGATCTTTAAACAGGTTCTTCAAGACTCTCTGTGTCTTTATAATTCTTGATTCAGACTTGAGTATCAATCCAAGTTTCTCATTATATTTTTTGGATTTGTTTCTTAGTTGTTTTTTTTTATTACCACAGGTGATTGGCGAACTGATATCTAAATTAATGGATGTGATGCTACCATCTTCCTTCAATCACATTTCCAGCTCTTCAACACCTACCCTACAGTCACCCCATGTTCAAAGTGCTGTAGCCCACCCCATCATCATTGCTCATCCCTTTAGTTACCTGTCATCTTCATCTTGTAACTAGGCTTGGTTCTGCCCTTTTACAAGAAAAGTCATTGAAAATTCAGTTGTTACTAGAAGTTGGTGAAGGTGTTAGGCTTAATAACATTACCTGTGGATTTTCTGCAAAATCGCCTTGGAGTGCTATATAGAATCATCTGGACTGAAATCGTCGTCACTCATTCGCACCTCCCCGAGTGCTGGCTACTTTCCAGCATATCACTTACACCTTGTTGCACAACACCTTCATTCACCTCCTTAGCATTCACCACAGCCTATGCTGGTTTGATTTCCTGCAACAATACCGAATTTTGTCGTGGATGTGTGTCGATTGGATATCGAGCAATTACTTTCATCAAGGATTTCAAGAATATCTTGCCAATTTGCTATCAAAGACCATTGTTGATCTCAAAGCTTTCATCGCACAAAGAATTTCCTCAAACTATCTTTAGTATTATTTCCAAAAGAGAAAGACTTTTGCGAAATAAGAACAAAATTCAAGCTTTTTCTGTTGGTCAACCGAGAGGATGACAAAAAATCTTTGATATGACCAGCAAAGGAAGATTCAATGATGTTGAAAATCCATAAGTGAATTGATATTGATCATAGCTATGACACATTCTTAAAGATCGTTCTTCTGGCAGTAAGACAATGGAAATATCCTGGGCAGTAAAAGACCTACCCAATCGATATCTCCTCAGTCATCTAAGCTGCAATCAAATATCTGCAAAAGGGATCTCTCAATTGTTGTCAAGATGAAGACGAATATGCAAGCTAGACCCCCGAAGCCAAAGAAGATTTGGATCATCTCCGAGATGAAAGAGTTTGTGACGGATCATTTCAGAAAAAGTCCAGGACTCAAAAAGATTGCAAAAAGATCATCATGGGAAAAAGACCCAGGATATCAAACTGCCAAAACCACCAAGAATCATCTTTATCTATGTGAAATTCTTCTATCAATATCTTTTCATTCAATTGCTTTTATGAAGCTAAGAATATTTTCTCTCTCTTCATATCAAGGAAATTGATATCTTCCTTGAAGAAACTCAACAACAACAAATTTGAATTTGATTCTCGACTCTATAGAGCTAGCTCAATTGGAGTTAATACTTTAGGTAGAAAGAGGTGATATTTTCACACATATGGGCACAGTTCAAGCATTTTGGATCAACTACAGTTTTTGGCATCTTATTGGCAATATTTTCTAGTTATCCCAACATGAAGCAAGAACTTGGTGTTCGTTTTGACATATCCTGACGTCATCCCTCATTAGAACTGAAAGGTCCTTCCCTTATGTCTGATCTAAGTCTCTCAGATCTGCATACTTCTTTATGGTCCCCACTATCCTGCCATAGACAATTCCCGCTCAGGATAATGGTTAAACTTGAACTTTCTACAAAAGGTCTTTTATTGCTAAAAGCTATTTCAGTCTCAGCGATGAGGTGCCCCATATCAACCCCTTTTCAAGATTTAGGGACCCCCATTTTCATCTTTTTGCAAACCCCTCTTGGACTTGTTGTGCGAAGTCTAGAGGTCCCATCACAGTTTCATCGCTCTTCGAGGATTCTGTATCCATTCAGTCTAAGGATTAAACCTGTTACCTCGCTCCTAGAGGTATCACCCAAATTCTATGCGAGAGGTCATATGTTTTTAAAAGCTGATTTAGTCTCAGCAATGAGACGCCCAAGATCATCCATTTTCCAAGCTTTAGGGAACCCTATTTTTTTTCCTTTCGCAAACCCTTCTTGGATTTGTTCGGCCAAACTCCGAAGGTCCCATCATGGTTTCTTCATTCGAGGATTCTGTGTGGTCGTCCCTTTCAGGTTAAGGGTTAAGCCTAAACCTCGTTCCATGAGGTATCTTCCATTCAGGTTTAGGTTAAACCTGAGTCTTGTTTCGACGAGGAAGTTCTTCCAGTCCCATCATGGTTTTCCCAATCATGGAATCCATGCTCTACATATCCATCTAGAAAGGATCATACTCAAGCTTCATCTCACAAGACATTTTTCTCAAGAATGTTCCATCAAGGTCTTCATGTATTCCTTTCCCATTCAGGTA
The DNA here is from genome assembly GCF_984573655.1 of Nuphar pumila. NCBI lineage: Eukaryota > Viridiplantae > Streptophyta > Magnoliopsida > Nymphaeales > Nymphaeaceae > Nuphar > Nuphar pumila. The sequence goes on along the minus strand of NC_143252.1, from coordinate 70,337,928 downwards.
TGGGTGGAATCTAAAAATTCATCTTGATATATCTTTGTCCCATCCAGGTTAAGGGCTAAACCTGAGTCATTCCAAAAAACTGATCTTGTCTTACTCATGAGACTCGATCAAAATTCTTATCTTTCATCATTCTGGGATCTTCACCTAAAGTCCCATCACGATTTCCTCACTTTCTGTTATTTGGTCATATCATTTTCAAGGATTTTGTCTCTCCAAAGCCATTTAGGATAAGGTGTTAAGCATGAAAGTGACATTTCTTCCACACCCAGTTCAGATTTGCTGACTGGGGCATTTTTCAAAATTTGGAGTGTTTTCTTTGCCACTAAGCTCGACTTTTAACCAACTTAGTAGCAAAGAGGGGCATCGGTGAACACCCCAAAATTTTCAAAATCTTGTAAATATTCCATTTTTGCCCTTGGACCCCCATTTTCTGAGTAAGAGGAATTGTTTTCATTCAAAATTCCAGTTTATTGCTCGGATTTGCTGGAATCAAATCCATTTTCTATATTCGACTCAACTTTCAGCTCCGGATCCAAGTCAAAATCCAAATCTGAGCCTCGCTATCCAGTTTTCAAATTAAAATTATGAAAATATCAAAAATAATTTTTGAAAGGCTCAGACCGTTCATCCGGTATCTGTTTGGATCCACCATCCTATATTTCTAGATTCAAGGTCCAAAACTCGAATACCTCCTCAAATTCTGGATCCAAACCTATTGTTCGAGAAAATTTCAAAAGTTTTTCTCAGAAAACTCCTCTTCTTATAAATATTTCTCAAAAATATAAAAATAGTTTTAAATCCCTTATTTTTGCCTAGATTTTAGAATTTATTTCAAAAATACAAAAAAATGCAAAAAACACAAAGAAAAACAATGAAAAATTCAAAACATAAAGAAAATTACAAAAGATAAGTTTTAAAACCCTGTTTAAGAAATGTTTTTTTTTTAGAACCTTGTTTTTGAAATTTTGAAAATTTACAAGGGCCGATCTCGCCTCACCTTGCCTCGCGCTCTTCTCCCTCTCCCGATCCTCCCCCTTTTGGAGAGTTCCCTACATCCTCAACCCTTCGATCGTCTACCTCTCGCTCGACCCTCGATCACCAACTTCCTCCTCTTCCAGCTCCTTCCTCCTCTTTTATAAAAGGGGTGCAGGGGGGGGGGGGCATCCATTTTCCTTTCACCATCCATCGATCAGCCCCATCGCCCATCCATTGTTTTTTTATTCTCGCTTGCCATCCTCTGCTCCTTCTTCCAAAATTCCTGCAAGCAAAAGGAATCAGGGAGCTTCCCCTCTGGTTCCACTGAAGGAGCATCGACTCCCTACTTCTGGATTTCTGCAGCGCTTCGGTGAGTACCTCCTTCGTCTTCCATTTTTCTTTAAGCCGTCTGTTAGCTTGCTTCCTTTTCATTTTGGTCCCCATTAACACACCCTTGAGGGAGTTGGGTTGCTTTTAGCAACATTAACCCCTCTTATGTGCGATAGCAAACGAAATTTCTTAATTCTGACAATTTTTTTTTCATGTCGTCTTTATTTTCTTTGTTTGCTCTGCAATTTACTTTTGCTCACGCTATCGGGTTCAATGCTTCCCTAGGATTTATTTGAATCTCAATCCCATTTCTTGTTTCCTTTGCTATTTATCTTAGTTGGCTCCTACACTTTGATTTTCTAGCATCAAGGAGCACTTTAACCACGCTAGAACAACTGCATATGTATATTTTCCCTTCCCCTTTCTCATAACTAGTTTTCTGGTGCTGGCATCCAGATGAGGCACAATTGTTGGTGAATCGTATGATGCCTAGCGGTGATCTGGAGAGTTCATTAGGCCCCCTTTGAAACCTTTATTCTATGGAATCATGAGTTGATGTATTTGCTTTATAGATTCATCATGTCTATAGTCCTTTTCTTTTCTGATTTTGATCTAGGAGATCTATATCTAACCCTCTGTTGCATCTGATTCCTGGTTTTGACAACATTTGATCCTTTTGTTTCTGAATTCTGTTTATTTTGACTATATTGTTGCTTCACTATTGTCCACGGCGTTTGATTATTCACACCAAGATTTTGCATCGTGTGAAATTTTCATTTCTCATTACATCACTTCAGCCTTCGAATGGTTTCTTGCCTTCAAGCAGAAATCGATCATTTCATTTGTGATTGCCTATGGTTTAAGTATAAACATGTGTGACACAGCTGGATCTTCCTCGTTTGAGGAAGGAATTCAGTTTCTTGAGGTGGACGAGCCACCCCCTTTTTTTTTTGAGGAGAAAACTTGTCATAATAAAGTTGAAATTGATCCACATAATATTTTAATTGATTGCAATGAAAAATCCGTAAGCATGCATTTTAGTCCTACTACCAAGCACGTCAAAATGCTATTGTCCAGGAAGGATCTGGTGCTAGCAAGGGAGGTTTCCAAGCTAGTTTTGGGCCTAGCTCTGTTTGAGCTTCTCTTTTACCTATTCATATCACAGACTCATATCTAAGCTTGACAAAAGTTTTGAAGCCGGCAGGGTTGGGATGATTTGAATTGAACATGGCTCATTATGTTTGTGAGAGTTTTTTTTCTTTCCTTTTTAGTATATCACCCACTTTGTTTGCTGTTATGTACTTTGGGTTTTTCCAATTTGATATACTTATCTCTTCAGCTCTCATGTTAACCAAGGTACACCATATTTCACCGAAACACCATGTAGCATCAATTATAGTATATTTCCATATGATTCATGGCAATTTCTCTATGATTTTGTAAAGTGTCGTTACATGCTTCATACCCGATTAATGTTTTCCCCCAATTCCAATAGACTATCCTATATAGTTGACATTTCCCTTTAGTAGTTCACTAAAATCTCCTACATGCATTTATACATAATTGATCTTCACTGTATATTCTCTGTATGCACATATATAGCAGACCCCATCCTCTGTCAATCCACTTTTCAATACCTATTCTCAATATTGGAACTCATGTCATTGTCCATCAAAAGCTCAATGCCATTGGCTAGCAGTAGCAACTTCAAGGGCTGACGCCAATGGCTATGGAGAGGGCTATCAGGGGAATAATATCACTTGTTACCAATCATAGTATCAACATTGCTTGCATAATAACAAAAGAGCTTGTTTCAAAGGATTATGTTATGGAGACAGATGAGAGCCACACACCCAATGCTGTGAACTAAATGGTTGCCAGCCTAGTAGGGAGTTCGGCCCATGTATTCACAACTAGCTGCAGGACTTAGTTTTTTTTTTTGTACAACCTTCAAAATCAGATTCCTGAGGAGTTGGACTCTAACATAACTTCAGGCCACACTAGAGCAACTCATGGCGCTGTACAGGGTGTTATAGAGATCATTTTTTTATTCATATCATTACCTGTTGCATATCCATTTAAACCCCACAACATCCCTTCAATACCCATTTGCTTTCTTCATCACCTCATAACCATCTCTCACGTACCCTGTTCTTCAGTGGGGACTTTGCTTTCATTTATCTTTTGCTGCTTATCATATTTAATGCAGGGTTTTGGTTGGAACATTGCCACTGTTCAAGAGATGTGATATACCCCTTTTTGGGTATCAAAGATTACTTTGCTATTGAAATAATATGTTTTGCAATCGATCCTGTTAGCACTCTACAGGTTCTTAAATAGGAGGAGATGCCTCTGCTGTGTAATCTGTGTTTAATGAAGGTGTGAAGAATGAATGATACTACAATGGGGCTTCCTAATACTATCCAGAATTTTGACCTCAGTCACATCAACCCTACCATGGCCCGAGGGCTGGTTCTCAGCTTTCTTTATTTACTTTGATGAGTATTGTCATGAACATCAACATAGTAGCATTCACCTGTGCTTCATGCTATCATATTCTCTAAAGGCATATTCCCTATAATATTATATTTCACAGTGTGGTCATCATTACGTATCACCTATACACCATTCACAGATTACATTTTATTGCCCAGCCCTTCACTTCATCACATTTTTATTTCTCCTTTTTCTTACTAATTACCAGTTGTAGCCTTTGAATATATGCTATAGCCCCTTCTTTTATTTTTTTTATTTTTTTGCTGCAACTTGCTGTATATATGAGCCCTTCTTTTTTTTTATATATGCACATAGCAATGCCAACACACTGCTATGATCTTCATTCTCATCTACAGCAGTGCCAAGCACTGCTGGCCAATGCACTGCTGTAATTTTCCTTTTTACACATGCAACAGTGTCAAACATTGCTGTAGTTTTAATACATCCATAGCAGTGCCAAGGCACTACTATGGTTCTTCCTTTGGATATCTACAACAATGCCAAAATAGTATTATACCTCTCTCGGCACATTTTCTTCTGCTCCCAACCTCATACCTTCACACTGTCACACTGTTGCACCATTTTCACTGTGTCACTGCCTTAAACTACAGCAATGCCTAGCATTGCTGTAGCACTCCAGGCACATATCTTAATTTTGCAGCTCACCATCTGTAGCTCACAACACCCCAGCCACACTTACTTAGTACCTTCATTGTGCTGCACCCATTTCATCAATTACAACAACATACTCATCCCTTACTTTCTATATTCATCATGTTGACTGCAACATAGTGCTATCTTCATCGTTGGCACTCCACTACCCGTCAATTTGGTATTTGTGTACCTTTCCTTCAGCCCACCTTATCACAACCTCACTTACATTTAGGCACCATCTATATTCTGCAAATGATACATCTTCATATACTTAGCACTTGTCTAAACATAGCTTCTCAAGGTTACAAGTATGTAGGCATTCTTTCCTTAATCTAAGCATTACATTTAGGAGCATATAGACATGCATTTCAAATGTTCTCATCAATTAATATTATCTCATCACTATATGCATTCTCAATCTTAATACAACATCTTAGCTTCTTTCCCTATTTTATACTTTGCTAACTCTGTCCTTTTGTAGGGAATGTATGGAAAATGTTATTTCTTTTCTCAACTTAGAAATTGTAATTTCAATTTCAATTTCAGAATTGTAATAGCTAGACTCTAATGAGAATTTTACATTTCAAGCACTAGATTAGATTGTATGGGCATCAATTTTTCATAGAAATGCCTATCTTACATCAATTTTCTCTTTTATTCCAAAAATCCATGAATAGGAACTCAAATGGCACATGCATCATTTTATAAAAGGTGATTAAATCCTAAGTTGATGATTTGCAACAATGGCCATAGTCAGGGTGTGGACAAAACTTATGATTTTCATCTTTTATGAAATATCACTGGATCCACACTGGATCATTTGAAAAAAATCATCATATTTTCAAATATTTTCTTCCTTTATCAGGGTTTAATTTAAAATTAACTCAAAATATATATCAATGGCCATAGTCAGGATATATTGAGAGTTAATTTCATTTTAAAACTCTATAAAGGCACCAAAATGTGTTTTATTCTTCATTTGAATTTAAATATAGATTATTATATAATACATTTTATGACCATATTCAGAAATATATTATATTTTCAATCCTATTTCAATTCATTTAAAGAATGAAATATGCTTTTCAAAACCAAATTTCAAATTCTTTTGATTCATTCATCATTTAATTACATCATATTTTTCAAAATTCTTTTTTTTAAAATCCAAGCAATTTTGAGATATATTTTAAAATATCTTCTTCATTTCTCAAACCAATCTTCAATTTCTATTTTCAATTCATCTTTCTATCTCATTTCAAAATTCAAAATTCCATTTCAAGGTCCAATTTGACTTTAAATTTTCAAATTCATTTTTTATATTCAAAATTCAATTTCCAATTCAAATCAAATTTCAAAGTACAATTCAACTTTGGAATTCCAAATTCATTTTCAGAATTCAATTTCAAATTCAATTTAACATCTCAGATTAAATTTCAAAGTTTAATTTAACTTTGAAATTTCTAGATTCATCTCCTGATTTTAAAACTCAAGTTTAAAATCAAAATTATTCTTTATTTTTCAAAATTTTCAAAGTTTCATCCAAAAGATTGAGTCTTGATTCTCAATTCAAAATCAAGGTCTTGAGATTGATTCTGAATCTCAAAATCCGATTTTCCCTAAAGTTTAAAGCCTACTTTTAAAATTCAAATCTGGATTTCCAAAATCCAGCTCCATCTTCAAAGTCCCATTTTGGATTTTCAAAATCCAATTCCATCTTGGATTCTAGATTTAGAACCCAATTCCACCTGAGATTCAAATTTTCAAAATCCAATCTCATCTTAAATTCCAGATTTCGGATTCAACCCCATCTTGGATTCCAGACTTCGGATCCAATTCCATTTAGGATTCCAGATTCAGGATTTAATTCCCTCTTGGATTCCAGACTTCGGATTCAATTTCATTTAGGATTCAGATTTTGGGTTTACATCCATCTAGGATTCCAGATTTCAGATCAAAATTCCATTAAAGATTTCAAATCTAGTTCCATTTCCAATTCTCATTTATAATTTTAAATCTATTTCTCAAAAATTCAAATTCAATTCCTGTTTTATATTCTAAATTCAAAATTTTCTTCTCAAAATCGATTCTTAAAAATCCATCCAAATTCAAAGTCCATGATAACTTTGAAAATTCATTCTTATCTCCAAACTCCAATTCTAAATTCCCTTCATCTAAAGACTTATCTTTTCTAAATTCTGATCAAGACTTAGAATTTCAAGTCTCTTGTTCCAAATCTATTTCAAATTCTGAAATAGATTCAAAATCTAACTTTTTCAAATCAAGTTCAACCTTTTGAATCATTTCTTCACTCCATTATCACATTTATTTCAGAATCACTTGGAAAATCCCAAATTTCTAAACTATTTTCTCAAAAGCATACATTTATGCATTTGCATTGCATAAGCATGATTCTTTGTGCATTTAGACTTAAAAAAAATTCTTAGATAACATTTTAGCAAAGCAAAAAAAAAGGGCATAAATTTGATCCTTGGTTCGATTACCCCTCGTAAAGGCGCCAGGAACGGTCGAACCTCGTACCGATGAGCGAACACCGTCTCTCTATTTTCCCGCAAATATTTTAAAACTGAGGCGAGTAATTTTCAAAACATTTTTAAGATTTTGGTCAGATGAGACCTTCATAAAAGAATTCCTCTCACTTTTTTCTTTTCTATCTTTTATTCCCCCTTCAAAAAGGGAAATGGAGATTAGAAAGGCAAAGAGAAGGAAAATAAAAATAAGAGAAAATTTTTTGCGATTATCACAAGTTGATCTCCATTTGAACGCTCATTTACGCACCATATATGTAATATAAGCAGAAGCCTGTGCTTTATATGGCGACGGCGTAAATGAAATGCATATACTTATTGTTCGGGGTGTGTAATCGAACGAAATATTCTACATATATATTTGCAGAAAGTAGGAGCCTTCGCGTCATTCAACACGACAGCATAAGTAAATGCATAATCGGAAGTGCATAATCAAGAATTGCAGAAAGCAGGGAGTCTTGGCATCATACGACGCAATGACGTAATGTAAATGCATAATCGGAAGTACATAATTGGAAAATGCAGAAAGCAGGGAGCCTTGGCATCATACGATGTGATGACAAAAGTAAATTACAAGGCTTTGGCAATATAAGACGCGACGGCAGTCACCAGACGATATACACAAAGTTTGGGATCCAACAAGAGTTACGAGGCAAGCAGGTGAACACCGAAGTGTTCCGAAGGGCTCAACCAAGAACTAGGGTAAGATACAATTTTTAGGAACGCATATACTGCGTATTCAACATATATATCCGATGATAGTTACGAGGCGAGCGATTGAACACCAAAGTGTCTCAAAGGGCCTAACTGTGATCATCGCAAAAATTTTCCTCTTGTATCCTTCTTTTCCTTCTCTTAGCCTTTCTAACCTCTATTTCTCTTTTTAAAGGAGAAAATAAAAGATAAAAAAGAAAATAAAAAAGAAAAAAAAAGAGAGAGGAACTCTTTTACAAAGGTCTCAGTTGACCTTAATTTTAAAAATGTTTTGAAATTACTCATCTTTGTTTTAAAAATTTGTGAGAAAATGGAGAGATGGGATTCGCTCATCGGTATGACGTTCGACCATTCTTGGCGCCTTTACCAAGGGTAATCGAACCAAGGATTGAATCTATGCCTTTTGCTTTGCCTAAATATTGTCTACAAATTTATTCTACATCTAAATCCACAAAGAATCATGCTTGTGCAATGCAAATGCAGAAATGTATGCTTTTGAGAAAATAGTTTGGAAATTTGGGATTTTCCAAGTGATTCTGAAATAAATTTAATAATGGAGTAAAAAAATGATTCAAAGGTTTGAAATTGATTTGAAAAAGTTAGATTTTGAATATAACTTAGAATTTGAAATATATCTGGAAAGAGAGACTTGAATTTCCAAGTCTTGGAGTGATCAGAATTTGGAAAGATAAGCCTTTAGACGAAGAGAAAAGGAATTTAGAATTGGAATTTTGAAATAAGAATGAATTTTCAAAGTCAGAATGGACTTTGAATTTGGATCAATTTTCAAGAATCGATTTTGAAAAAGGAAATTTTGAATTCAGAACCTAAAACATGAATTGAATTTGAATTTAGACTTGAGAAATAGATTTGAAATTGGCTTTGGAAATGGGAGTTGGAAATGGAACTGGATTTTAAATCTGAAATAGAATTTGATCTAAAATCTAGAATCTTAGATGGATTTGAATCCAAAATATAAATCCTAAATGGAATTGGATCCAAAGTCTGAAATCCAAGAGGGAATTTGAATCCAGAATCTGGAATCCTAAATGGAATTGGATCCGAAGTCTAGAATCCAGGAATGGAGTTGAATCCAAAATCTTGAATCCTAAATGGAATTAGATCTGAAGTCTAGAATCCAAAATGGTGATTGAATTTGAAAATCTGAATCCAAGGTGGAACTGGGTTCTAAATCTAGAATCCAAGATGAAATTGGATTTTGAAAATCCAAAAAAAAATGGGACTTTGACGATAGATCTGGATTTTGGAAGTCCAGTTTTAAATTTAAAAGTAGGCTTTAGACTTAGAAAGAATCGAATTTTGGGATTCAGACTCAATCGCAAAACCTTGATTTGAGAATCAAGACTCAATCTTTAGTTAGAACTCTGGAGATTCTAAAGAATAAAGGACAAACTTGATTTAAAACTTGAATCTTGAAATCAGAATATGAATCGAGAATTTCAAAGTTAAATTAAACTTTGAAATTTGATCTAAGATGTTAAATTGAATCCTGAAAATGAATTTGGAATTCCAAAGTTGATTTGAACTTTGAAATTTGATTTGAATTGGAAATTGAATTTTGAATATACAAGTGAATTTCAAAGTCAAATTGGACTCTGAAATTGAAGTTTGAATTTTTGAAATAAGATAGAAGGATGAATTTAAAAAAGATTGATTTGAGAAATGAAGAAGATACTTGAAAATATATCTCAAAATCACTTCAAAAAATGAAAAGAATTTTAAAAATATGATGTAATTCTATCCTAAATGATGAAATGAATTAAAGAATTTAAATTTGGTTTTTTGAAAACCATTTTTCATTCTTTAAATGAATTGAAATAAGATTAAAGATATAATACATTTCTGACTATAGTCATAAAATGTATTATATAATAATCATATTTAAATTCAAGTGAAGAATAAAACACCTTTTGGTGCCTTTATAGAGTTTAAAATGAAATTAACTCTTAATATATTATGACTATGGCCATTGATATATATCTTGAGTTAATTTTAAGTTAAACTCTAATAAAGGAAGAAAATATCTAAAAATATGATGATTTTTGAATAGAGACCTAGTGTGGACCCAATGTTATTCCATAAAAGATGAAAACCATAAGTTTTGTTCACATCCTGACTATGGCCATTGATGTAAATCATCAACTTAGGACTTAATCACCTCTTATTAGAATGGTGCACGTGCCATTCGTGTTTCCATTCATGAAATTTTGAAATAAAAGATAAAATGAGATGAAACAAGCAATTTCTAAGATATATACATGCTCATAGATTCTAATCTAATGCTTGAAATTAAAATTATCATTAACATCTATCTATTACAATTTTGAACTAAAATCAAATTCTAGTCCAATAAGGAAAAATAGCACTTTTCCACATATTTTCAGCAAAACAAGGTTAACATGTGGTAAAATATGAAATATGAAAAAGAATTAAAAGGCTATACCGAAGCTAGAATACACATGATGATGCCTAAGCATAATGCATGAACTAGTGAGGAGATGTATCTACATTGTCTAAATGTAATGCATGAGCTAACTGAAAGATATACAGGTAATACTCAAGCGTCATACTTAAATCGATTGGAAAATGCGAATATGGCATCCATATGTCATATATAAATGATGAGAGAATGCACACATGATACTTATATAAATTTGGTGGAAAAATGTGCATATATGTACTTGCCTAATCTGAGTGAAGAATGCAAGTGATCATGCCTAGACAATGCACTAAATGCCATATCTATGTTATTGAAAATATACATGTAGATATAAAAACACAGATCTATGTGAGCATGGAATGCATGAAGAGGATTAACATGTATATGGGTTTGAATCATGATGAACATATACAACAATATGAGATACCTAAGTGCAGGGGCTAAATGCATAGGGGTGTTGAAGATGCAGTGTTCAGTGTTATGTTGGGACATGAGGTGGTAATGCTGTGGTTGGATGCTAAACAGTGTCATAGCAGATTGGGGTTCAGCTGCGATGAGGTAATGAGTAATGGTGTTTGTAGAGATGAAGGGTACATTTCTCTTTAGGCATTGATGCCTTCAAGTATTAAAATCGAAATGTCCCCGACTTAAACTTGGATCACATCAAGATGTTATCATACAACCACGTAGATATGGAAGACCCAAAAATATATACAAAGAGAAGCATGTGGTGGGCTCCTGCACATTGTTCAGTATCTAAACACCCCACAATCATTTGTTGTTCTTCTGAAAAGAGCTGAAATAAAACACAATAACATTCCACTTAATTCAAATGCTGATCATTTTGAATGTTCAATCAAGCAATACTCCTTTGGACTATTAATTTTGTGCCTAATGCCAGTGACCATATAGTGCCTGAGATACGTTAGTTCCTCACAGAAAATAATGATCTGTAGTTTATCAAATCCAAAGCAGTTGCGAGTTCATGCTTCATAAGAAAAGAAAATGAAATTCAAAAACATTTGCATGTATATGTATCTAACTTAGAGATTGGTAAAGCAAATTCTGAGCTACTTGGTACCTACCTGCATCGAAAAAGTTTTTAACCTTCATGGACATACCGAATTAACAGGATAGTCTCCTGCGGCTATTACTTCCAAAATTCTTAACACATCATCTCCCTCTCAAACTTTGGAACACATCCGACGAGCAAAACCAAAAGGAAAAAAAATGAAAATTCCTAACTCCTCATCAGGATCAGTGCTTCCGTGATGACTACCAGTGCCTGCGGACCCTGCGATGAACACCTGCTCAAGTGATTCTGTGTGGCATTTCTGACATCGCATGAAAGAGTTTCTTTGGTATTAATCTTATCAGAAGCATTCGTTGAGATGCTGAAAAAGGGATTTATCAGAATCTTTATAGAAATCGAACAATTGCAAACATTCTTTCTGCAGAGGCTATCAAATTCATGCAAGTTCAATCTATACAATCTTAGCTTTTTATCGCGGCTATTAATCACCAGGTGATCTTCTATGCACTTGATGCATAAACCAAAGGGCATTATGCTGCTAGTGGAGCAATGGTGCTATATGATGAATCGTAGGAATGACTGATGGTATACAAGAAAAGATATGAAACATTGCTGAAAAGGAAGATGCAATTGTTGTTGCAGGAGAACTAAATCCAGCATGACTAGAGCAGTATCTCGGCAATAGGATCCAGAGATACTATATTTACTGTTGTTTGCAACAGCAGATCATAACCTCTAGATCCCAACAACTGGTTAATGAAGGGATTTAGCTTGTGAGCAACTTGTTAACCCCTGCTTCTATTGAACTCTTGCAGTAGGGATCAGCTCTTGCAACACTTGCCATGAGCCCTCACAAGGAACTCTCAGAATAAGACTCGCCTCTTGTCACCTTGTCTGGGTTGGACTTAGAGTACCATGACAAAGATGCAACGATTAAATCAATGCAAAGGATACCCAGATCTTAGTATTGGGACCTAAGGACGCTAATGGGTACCACAACCTCTGGTTAATAACTAATCACAACCCATTTTTAATCCCAACTCATGATCGATGACTCTATGCAGATTGATGATATGGAACAGGTTACTGGGAAGCACTTACTGACCCTTTAGTCCATCACACTATCCCTAGAAGAGGGTCTTCTGTGAAGGGGTTGGCCAAAGATGAGAAAACGGGGGCCACAAAAAGAAACGAGCTTTCGTCGAAGCTCTTCCTGGAAAAAGGGTTCTTTTGTGTAAAGTTGGTTGTTTATTTTGCAAACTATTCGCGAAGAAAATGAGTCCCTTCAAACTCTCCCTGGGAGAGGGTTCTTGCGAACGAAAGATGGTTGCATGCGAAAAGGGACGAGCTCCCTCGAACTCTCCCAAAAGAGGGTCCTTTGCAAGAGAAAAAGATTGATTTTTGACAGAATGATAACTCGAAGGTTGAAATTGAGATTTAGAGCTTGATTTGTTGACGATTGGTTAGTACAAAGACTGAACCTGGAGGGCTAACTAATCAGTCAGCCAGACACTAGCACGAGCGCTAGATATACCAGTACGAGCACTGGATTTTAAAGATATACCAACACGAGCACTGGGTTTTTGAAAAACATACCAGTACGAGCATTGGATTTTGAAAAAGCACCAGTACGAGCACTAGAAAAATGTACCAGTACGAGCACTGGATTTTGAAAGACACACCAGTACGAGCACTGGGTTTTGAGATGCACACTAGTAGGAGTATTGATTTTTCGAAAGTGCACACCAGTATAAGCACTGGGTTTAAAAAATGCGTACCAGTACGAGCACTGGATTTTGAAAAACACACCAGTACGAGCACTGGGTTTTCGCAAAACACACCAGTACGAGCACTCGGTTTTGAAATGTACCAGTACGAGCACTGGGTTTTAAGGAAGAGACCGACACTCCTAGGATGTTTGAAAATTGAAGCGAGAATGATTGTCGGTGTTTCAGGATTATCCCTTATCCTAAAGAGGAAGTTCAGGTTTTATCCCTTAACGTGAAAAGGGGGGGGGGGGGGTCAGGTTTGTCTCTTAACCTGAAAGGGGATGAAAAAAACTTTGGTCCAATATGAGCATTGGATCAAAAAGAGAAATCCGAGTCGGAACTTAGAATCGCAAAAAAAAAAAATGGAAGATAAAGGGGAAAATCCGAGTCGGAACCCGACTTTTCAAAAGTAAAAGAATGAATGAGAAAATCGAGTTTTGAGAACTCGAATTTTCAAAGGAACGATCGTTTCCAACACGAGCGTTAAATCCGATAGGAAGTCCGAGTCGGAACTCGTAACTCTGGAAGTAAGAAATATATATAAAACGGGAAGACCCGAGTCGGAACCCGAATCTTCGAAATAATGACAAAATGAAAAACCCGAGTTTTGAAAAACTCAAATCTTCAAAGGAACGATCAGTTCCAACACGAGTGTTGAATCCGATAGGAAGTCCGAGTCGGAACTCGAGACTTCAAACGATATAAAAAGGGGAAATTTGAGTCGGAACCCAGATATTCAAAATAATGACAAAATGGAAAACCCGATTTTGACAACTCGAATTTTCAAAAGAACGATCGGTTCCAACACAAGCGTTGAATCCGATAGGAAGTCCGAGTCGGAACTCGAAACTTCAAATGATATAAAAAGGGAAAAACCCGAGTAGGAACCCGGTTTTTCAAAATAAAAGATAAAAGAGAAAATCGAGTTTTTGGAAACTCGAATTTTCCAAGGAATGATCGGTTCCAACATGAGCATTGAATCCAATAGGAAGTCCGAGTCGGAACTCAAAACTTCAAACGAAAAGATAAAAGGGAAAACCCGAGTCGGAACTCGGATTTTGAAAAATGAAGACAAAATGAAAAATCCTAGTTTAAAAACTCAAATCTTCAAAGGAACGATCGGTTTCAACACGAGCATTGAATCTGATAGGAAGTTCGAGTCGAAACTCGGAACTTCAAACAATATGTATAAGAAGGGAAAAACCCGAGTCGGAACCCGGATCTTTAAAATAATGACAAAAAGGGAAAACCCGAGTTTGAAAACTCGAATCTTCAAAGGAACGATCGGTTCCAACACGAGCGTTGAATCCGATAGGAAGTCCGAGTCGGAACTCGAAACTTCAAACGATATATAAAAAGGGAAAATCTGAGTCGAAACCCGGATCTTTAAAATAATGACAAAATGGAAAACCCGAGTTTGACAACTCGAATTTTCAAAAGAACGATCGGTTCCAACACGAGCATTGAATCCGATAGGAAGTCCGAGTCGGAACTCGAAACTTCAAACGATATAAAAAGGGGAAAACCCGAGTCGGAACCCGGTTTTTGAAAATAAAAGATAAAAGAGAAAATCGAGTTTTTGAAAACTCAAATTTTCCAAGGAACGATCGGTTCCAACATGAGCGTTGAATCTGATAGGAAGTCTGAGTCGAAACTTGAAACTTCAATTGAAAAGATAAAAGAGAAAACCCGAGTCGGAACTCGGATTTTGAAAAATGAAGACAAAATGAAAAATCCGAGTTTGAAAACTCGAATCTTCAAAGGAACGATCGGTTCCAACACGAGCATTGAATCCGATAGGAAGTTCCAGTCGGAACTCGAAACTTCAAACGATATATATAAAAAGGGAAAAACCTGAGTCGAGACCCGTATCTTTAAAATAATGACAAAAAGGGAAAACCTGAGTTTGAAAACTCGAATCTTCAAAGGAACGATCGGTTCCAACACGAGCGTTGAATCCGATAGGAAGTCCGAGTCGGAACTCGGAACTTCAAACGATATATAAAAAGGAAAAACCCCGAGTCGGAACCCGAATCTTTAAAATAAAAATAAAAATGAAAAACAAAGACCTGAGTCAAAACTCAGATGGGAAGGAAATAATTCCTACCCAAGAGTCGGACTCTGTAAGGATTGACAACATGTATGAATAGATTCCAACAATGAAGAAGATGAGAGATTCATTTGAGATCCTTAACCCAAGATAGCCTAAGATTGAAATCTATTTTTGACAGCTTCAAGATTTTCCCTTATCTTGAAGAAGTATAGAATAAAATTTTGATGCGAATTGAAGAATTGATGGGAAGTAGTTCAGGTTTATCCCTTAACCTGAAAGGGGAAAAAGAATAAAATTTATGAAATGGAGAGGAATTTAAGGAATTTTATTGAAAAATTATTTTGGAAAAGAATTCTCATCAAATCCTACTTTCGAGCTGGTACTTCCAAAAATCCTGCTATCGAGCTGGTCGGGCAATCAAATCCTACTTTCGAGCTGGTCGGTAAAAAAAAAAACCTGCTTTCGAGCTGGTCGGTCAAACAAATCCTCCTATCGAGCTGGTTGGTCAATCAAATCCTGCTTTCGAGCTGATCGGGCAAACATATCCTGCTTTCGAACTAGTCGGTCAAACAAATCCTGCTTTCGAGCTGGTCGGGCAAACAAATCCTGCTTTCGAATTGGTCGGTCAATAAAATCCTGCTTTCGAGCTGGTCGGTCAACAAATCCTGCTTTCGAGCTGGTCTATCAAATTGAATCCTGCTTTCGAGCTGGTACTTCCTCACATCCTGCTTTCGAGCTGGTCGGGCAAACAAATCCTGCTTTCGAGCTGGTCGGTCAATAAAATCCTGCTTTCGAGTTTGTCGATCATCAAATCCTGCTTTCGAGCTGGTCGGTCAAATCAAATCCTGCTTTCAATCTGGTACTTCCAAAAATCCTGCTTTCGACCTGGTTGGGCAATCAAATACTACTTTTGAGCTGGTCGCTGAAACAAATCCTGCTTTCGAGCTGGTCGGGCAAACAAATCCTGCTTTCGAGCTGGTCCGTCAAACAAATTCTGCTTTCGAGTTGGTCGGTCAAACAAATCCTGCTTTCGAGCTGGTCGGTCAAACAAATTCTGCTTTCGAGCTGGTCGGGCAAACAAATCCTGCATTCGAATTAGTCGGTGAATAAAATCCTGCTTTCGAGCTGGTCGGGCAATCAAATCCTGCTTTCGAGTTGGTCGGGCAAACAAATCCTGCTTTCGAGCTGGTCGGGCAATCAAATCCTGCTTTCGAGCTGGTCGCTCAAAAAAATCCGGCTTTCGAGCTGGTCGATCAATCAAAATCTTGCTTTCGAGCTGGTCGGTCAAATAAAATCCTGCTTTCGAGCTGGTACTTCCAAAAATTCTGCTTTCGAGCTGGTCGGGCAATCAAATCCTGCTTTCGAGGTGGTCGGTCAAAAAAATCCTGCTTTCGAGCTCGTCGGAAAAAAAAAAATCCTGCTTTGGAGCTGGTCGGTTAATCAAAATCCTGCTTTGGAGCTGGTCGGTCAAACAAATCCTGCTTTCAAGCTGGTCGGTCAAAAAAAATCCAGCTTTCGAGTTGGTCGATCAATAAAAATCCTGCTTTCGAGCTGGTCGGTCAAACAAATCCTGCTTTCGAGATGGTCGGTCAAACAAATCCTGCTTTCGAGCTGGTCGGTCAAACAAATCCTGCTTTCGAGTTGGTACTTCCATAAGATCCTGCTTTCGAGCTGGTCGGGCAAACAAATCTAGCTTTCGAGCTGGTCGATCAAACAAATCCTGCTTTCGAGCTGGTCGGGCAAACAAATCCTGCTTTCGAGCTGGTCGGTCAAACAAATCCTGCTTTCGAGCAGGTCGGGCAAACAAATCCTGCTTTCGAGCTGGTCGGTCAATCAAATTTTGCTTTTGTGCTGGTCGGGCAATCAAATCCTGCTTTCGAGCTAGTCGGTCAAATCAAATCTTGCTTTCAAGCTGGTACTTCCAAAAATCCTGCTTTCGAGCTGGTCGAGCAATCAAATCCTGCTTTCGAGCTGATCCGGCAAACAAATCCTGCTTTCGAGCTGGTCGGTCAATAAAATCCTGCTTTCGAGCTGGTCGGTCAATAAAATCCTGCTTTCGAGCTGGTCGGTCAAATCAAATCCTGCTTTCGAGCTGGTACTTTCAAAAATCTTGCTTTCGAGCTGGTCGGTCAAATCAAATCCTGCTTTCGAGCTGGTACTTCCAAAAATCCTGCTTTCGAGCTGGTCGGGCAATCAAATCCTACTTTCGAGCTGGTCGGTCAAAAAAAAATCCTGCTTTCTAGCTGGTCGGTCAAACAAATCCTGCTATCGAGCTGGTTGGTCAATCAAATCCTGCTTTCGAGCTGATCGGGCAAACATATCCTGCTTTCGAGCTGGTCGGTCAAATAAATCCTGCTTTCGAGCTGGTCGGGCAAACAAATCCTGCTTTCGAATTGGTCGGTCAATAAAATCCTGCTTTTGAGCTGGTCGATCAACAAATCCTGCTTTCGAGCTGGTTTATCAAATCAAATCCTGCTTTCAAGCTGGTACTTCCTCAAATCCTGCTTTCGAGCTGGTCGGGCAAACAAATCCTGCTTTCGAGCTGGTCGGTCAATAAAATCCTGCTTTCGAGTTGGTCGGTCAACAAATCCTGCTTTCGAGCTAGTCGGTCAAATCAAATCCTGCTTTCAAGCTGGTACTTCCAAAAATCCTGCTTTCAAGCTGGTTGGGCAATCAAATCCTGCTTTTGAGCTGGTCGGTCAAACAAATTCTGCTTTCGAGCTGATCGGGCAAACAAATCCTACTTTCGAGCTGGTCGGTCAAACAAATTCTGCTTTCGAGTTGGTAGGTCAAACAAATCCTGCTTTCGAGCTAGTCGGTCAAACAAATCCTGCTTTCGAGCTGGTCGGGCAAACAAATCCTGCTTTCGAATTAGTCTGTCAATAAAATCCTGCTTTCGAGCTGGTCGGGCAATCAAATCCTGCTTTCGAGTTGGTCGGGCAAACAAATCCTGCTTTCGAGCTGGTACTTCCAAGCTTTCGAGCTGGTCGGGCAATCAAATCCTGCTTTCGAGCTGGTCGGTCAAAAAAATCTGGCTTTCGAGCTGGTCGATCAATCAAAATCTTGCTTTCGAGCTGGTCAGTCAATAAAATCCTGCTTTCGAGTTGGTCGGTCAACAAATCTTGCTTTCGAGCTGGTCAATCAAATAAAATCCTGCTTTCGAGCTGGTACTTCCAAAAATTCTGCTTTTGAGCTGGTCGGGCAATCAAATCCTGCTTTCGAGGTGGTCGGTCAAAAAAATCCTGCTTTCGAGCTCGTCGGTCAAAAAAAAATCTTGCTTTCGAGCTGGTCGGTCAAAAAAAAATCCTGCTTTCGAGCTGGTCGGTAAATCAAAATCCAACTTTCGAGTTGGTCGGTTAATCAAAATCCTGCTTTCGAGCTGGTCGGTCAAACAAATCCTGCTTTCGAGATGGTCGGTTAAACAAATCCTGCTTTCGAGCTGGTCGGTCAAACAAATTCTGCTTTCGAGCTGGTACTTCCATAAAATCCTGCTTTCGAGCTGGTCAGGCAAACAAATCTTGCTTTCGAGCTGGTCGATCAAACAAATCCTGCTTTGGAGCTGGTCGGGCAAACAAATCCTGCTTTCGAGCTGGTCGGTCAAACAAATCCTGCTTTCGAGCTGGTCGGTCAAACAAATCCTACTTTCGAGCTAGTCAGTCAATCAAATCTTGCTTTCGAGCTGGTCGGGCAATCAAATCCTGCTTTCGAGCTGGTCGGTCAAATCAAATCCTGCTATCAAGCTGGTACTTCCAAAAATCCTGCTTTCGAGCTGGTCGAGCAATCAAATCCTGCTTTCGAGCTGGTCGGTCAAAAAAATCCTGCTTTCGAGCTGGTCGGTCAAACAAATCCTGCTTTCGAGTTGGTCGGGCTAACAAAATCCTGCTTTCGGGCTGGTCAGTAAAAAAAAATCCTGCTTTCGAGCTGGTCGGGCAAACAAATCCTGCTTTCGAGCTGGTCGGTCAATCAAAATCCTGCTTTCGAGCTGGTACTCCTCAAATCCTGCTTTCGAGCTGGTACTTCCAGAAAATCTTGCTTTCGAGCTGGTCGGTCAAAACAAAAATCTAAATATTCCTTCCCAAAAGTTTCAGTTAAAGGTCGCATCAAAATCTATATTGAGTGATTTATTTCACAGAATTCATGAAAACTTTGCCAATTTGCTAAAAGCATTTGTTGATTCTAAATATTCTTACTGCACAAAAGGATTACCTCAGATTACTTCTAGTATTTCTTTCCAAAAAGGTGAAACTTTTTCCGAAAAAGAGGTAAAATTCAAATCTTTTCCTGTTGATCGACCAAAAGGATGTAAGAAATATCCTCGACATGATCAGTGAAATAAATATTCAATGACGTTGAAAAGCCGGAAGCGAATTGATATTGATCATAGCTATGGCGCATGTTTAAAGACAACTTTCTGGCAATCAGGTAGTGGAAATATCCTGAGCGATAAAAAAGAATCCACTCAATTCATATCTCCTTATCCATTTAAGCTGCAATCAAATATCCGCAAAAGGGATCTCTCAATTGTCGTCAAGATGAAGACGAATACGCGAGCAGACCGTCAGGGCCAAAGAAGATTTGAATCATCTCCGAGATGAAGGAGTTTGTGAAGGATCCTTCCTGGGAAAGTTCAGATCACCGTCAAGATGAAGGCGAGTGTGATGGGCCTACCGACAAACCATAAAAGATATTTGATTTCTACTATCATCTAAAGACCCTTTTGAGCCAATATCCTCAATAGAATTCCTGAGATAAAAGAAGGATCGGAACATCTCCAAGATGAAGGAGTTTGTGACGTACCCTTCCCCAAAAAAAAGAGAGAAAAGTGAGGACACATCCAAATGAAGGATGATGTAAAAGCCCAAAAAAGTCCAATGACTCAAAAAGAGTGCAAAAGGATCATCATGGGAAAAACACCTAGATATCAAACCGCCAAAATTGTCAAAAGTCATCTTTTCTCATGCAAAATTCTTTTATCAATATCTTTTCACTAATTACTTTTATGAAATTAAGAATATTTCTTCTCTTCTCATATCAAGGAAATGGATAGCTTCCTTGAAGAAAATCATCAGCGCTAAAATTTTGAATTTAACTCTTAAGACCAAAGGAGTTAACCTCGTTGGAGGAAATACTCTCGGTAAAAGACGGAATATCTTTTGCACACATGTGCACATTTTCAAGCGTTAAAGTCAACTATAAATTTATATTATTGGCAAAAATTTCTAGATATTCTAAGAATGAAATAAATATTCAATATCCATTTTGATGCAACCTAGCGTTGTTTATATCTTCCAGAAGAGTTACTCCATTCAGTTGAAGTATCTCTCCTGTCCCATCACGGTTTCGAGAAATCCGTATGGTCTTACCCACTGAGGTTAAGGGTCAAACATGTACTTTCTGCGAGAGGTTATCAATTTCAAAAGCTGATATAGTCTCAGCAATGAGACACCCAAGGTCGTCCCTTTTCCAAGCTTTAGGGAACTCCATTTTCTTCCTTTCGCAAAACCCCTTTCGAATTTGTTCGTCCAAACTCCGAAGGTCCCATCATGGTTTCTTCATTCAAGGATTCCATTTGGTCGTCCCCTTCAAGTTAAGGGTTAAGCCTGAACCTCGTGCCACGAGGTATCTTTTTCAGGTTTTGGTTAAACCTGAATCTCGTTCCAACAAGTTTCCTTCGTTTCGTCGAGGTGTTTTCTTCCAGTCCCATCATGGTTCTTCCCATCGAAGAATCCATGCTTTGTATATCCATCCAGGATAGGATCCTACTTGAGCTTCACCTCACGAGGCATTTTCTCAGAAATGTCCCATTAAGGTCCTCATATATTCCTTTCCCCATTCAGGTTATCTTGATATATGTTCGTCCCATCCATATTAAGGGCTAAACCTGAGTCATTCCAAAAGTTGCTCTTGTCTCGCCCACGAGACTTGATCTAAATTCTTATCTTTCATCACTTCGGGATCTTCACTCAAAGTCCCATCACGATTTTCTCATTTCTATTATTCAGTCATATCATTTTCGAGGATTTCGTCTCCCCAAAACCATCCAGGATAAGGTTTTATACCTGAAACCACGTCTTTCAAATAAATTCTTCCACATCCAGTTCAGGTTTGCTAAATTGGGGCATTTTTCAAAATTTGGAGTATTTTCTTTGCCACTAAGCTCGACTTTCAACCGACTTAGTAGCAAAGAGGGGCATCTGTGAACACCCCAAATTTTTCAAAAGCTTTTAAATATTCCCTTTTTGCCCCTGATTTTATTGAGTCACTTTTTAAATCTAAAATTCCAGTTCATTTCTCAAGTTTTACCGAAATTCATTTGACTCAATCTTGGATCCGGATCCATTGTCAAGATCCAAATCTGAGTCTCGTTGTCTAACTTTTAAATTAAAATTATAGAAAATACCAAGAATAGTTTTTAAATAGCTCGGACAGTCCATCCGGCATTCATTTGGATCCATCGTATTGTATTTCTCGATTCGAGTGTCAAAACTCAAACATTCTCTCAAAACCTGGATCCAAACCCATTCTTCTGAAGAAATTTCCCGAAAATAACCCTAACTTTTCAAGAAAACTCTTCTTTTGTAAAATTTTTGAAGTTTTGTAAAAGTAGTTTTAAATTCCCTAGTTTTTAGAGTTTTTGTCTTCAAAAATACAAAAGAATATAGGAAATATCAAGAAAAAAAAAACAAAAAATAATAATAAAACCGGAAAAGAAGAAACACAAAAATAACCTTTTGAAAACACCTTTTTGAAAAACAAGTTTTATGAAAACATTTTTTTGGCAAAAAATTGTTAAAAACCCTTTTTTTTGTAAAATCCCGAAAATGAAGGAGGCCCTGGTTTTTGAAAACCCTTCGTAAAGAAAAGAGGGCGGCGCCTCTTTCGCAAACCATCCCCTTCTCTTCCCCTCCACCATTGATCTCCAACAAAATCCCTTCCAGAACCATCTTCCCCTCTCGCACGCTCTCCCACTGTAATCGTTTTCTTCACCCTCCGATCGCCATCCTCATGCTCTCCACCATTGATCCCCAACAACTTCCCTTTCCAGATCCCCCCCCCCCACTTTTATAAAATGGATGCAGAGAGAAAAGGAAAGGGATAAAAAATCCTCTCTGGCAATACCATGCTTCGTATTTCACCACCAGACCGATTATTATCGAAGAACTCACCTCTTCACCTTAGAACCCCCATTAGATCACGCTTTAACTCACCATTACTTCCCGATCTCTCTTTTTCCCATCTCCCTTTACTTTTCTTCTGGCTCCTCTGGCTTTCCCCTACACAGCGGAAGGATACCAACCATCCTACAATGCCAAAAAGGTCCTCACAGTTGAAGGAAAGAGCCCGCCACCCCATTTTCATCCAAATCTCTGTAGCGCTTCTGTGAGTGTCTCTTTCCTCTTTCATTTCTTTTTTTTCTTCTCTTTCAATTAGTTTTTCTTTCTGTCATCTCGATCTCCATTAACGCACCGTAAAGGGGATTGAGTTGCTTATAGTAATGTCAATCCCTCTCTTGTGCAACAGTGATGGAATATTTATTCCAATAATCATTTGTATTTATTAAGTCCCTCTGATTATTCTCTTTTTGGATTAAATGTTTGTTCATATATGATCTTCTTGTTTCATTATCATTAGTGATGTGGGTATGTGGTTTCCTATTCACCCGTCTTTGATTTTCTGTTTGGATTCCCTTCTGGTTGTTTTGAGTGTTTTCTCATTTTAGAAACTCCCCTTTGCTAATCTGTTTTGATCGATTTACTTTCTTTCTTTCTTTTTTATTATTATTATTTGCATTAATCTTGTTTCTCTGCCTTCTGTCTAGACATTCTGTTATATACTTTTGCTCATTATCTTTCTGATTGCATTTGCATTTTATGGTTTATTGAAATTTTCCCATGTAATTACCCTTGGCTTCACTACGTTTTCATGGCGTATGGTGTCTTCTATTGCTTGGTTTATCATTTCGCTTCCTGGATGACTTCAAATGTCCTGTTCAGGTAGGGAATAATGGTAATGTGGGTCTTATAATCAAAATTCTTAGTTTAAATTCTGACCAGAGTATCACATGGTGGAAGAGGGTTACTTGATAAGCCAACATTGTGTAACGCCTGTGGAATAAAACGAAGGACAGAAGGTTCCAGGATGACCCATGTATCCCCACAGGTTCAGGGATTGGTATTAGTCAATGCTAGCCATGGTGCTGGAAAGAGTAGGCCAGTACACCAAACCGAGCCGGGAGCCTGGAATATAGCAGATAAACCAGAAGCTGTAACAGAATCACACCATTATTTCACCTGATGGTCCCTCCTTATCCCTGCCATTTAGTTGCGTAGCCTCCATCATTCTAATTACCTGTTTGTCATTTATTTGCAGATATCTCATGTATATTGTCATCCTCGTTCCTTCATCATTGATATCATGACCTAGGGATATTGAACGATCTGTTGGTTCAGCCACAACCCTCATTCAGGTCAGTTAATGATCCTTTAGCCTGGCGTAAGTGCATGTTTTCCTTGAATGACAATAAGTATATTGTAAAGGATTCATTAGGGGCTACATTCATAACTCTTGGGAATCATAAAAGGGATATTGCTGGTACTGTATGTAGGGGGATAATTTTTGTTTATTATTGTTTTCCAGTTACTTATATATGTTCATCGCTATTCACCTCTTGCGCATGTATGTTTTCAAATTGTCGACAGCCACAACATATCCTGAGTAAATCACGCTCAGTACAGCCTGCCCTTCTAGATCGTCACCCTACCTGCCATGGCTACTTTTTTTTTAGCAAAAAGGGCTTACATTCCCTGTACACCTTCAGCCTTTAAGGCACCTCACCACCATTCAGACCCCCACAGTGATCTAAATGCTCCCTGCAAAAGGTCACTCATACACTGGGATTAAAATTTTCAACAGTCTGATTTATCTACAAAAGCAACTCAGCTATTACAGAAGATTAGTGTCTTTTGTGTCTCCCGATAGTTGAGGTTAAGATTGGACCATGTATATGGTTATCCTCGACGGGCATATTGCCCATTGAAAAATCCTGCAATCCTGAAAGTCTTTGATTCATACTCATAAACTTCAACTTCATAATGTATCAAGACTCGTCTGGAGGAAGGACAGACGCTTCAGATCCAGTTCCCAATTCCGGTCTGATAGGCTTTCACTATATCTTTAGTCTTTAGGAATCAAGATCCAAGCTCTTTAGAATGATTGCCCAGGTCCCACACCTACCATCTATCCCAATGTACATAGGGCAGGTTCATAAAACAGAAGTGCCAGAACAACTAGCATCCAGTGATCTCCAGGTGATTCTGTAAATTTTTTTTTTTTACCAATGACAGGAAATCTCTGTCGACCCTATTCTCAATCTATGAGTGTCTTTGGAGGATAATTAATTGTACTTCTTGGAGAGAGAAGATTTTAGATATGCATTAAGCTGGAGTCCTATGTTGAATAGGACTTAATTCAGAAATCCTTGAATATCAGTTTTCGCAGACTCCTACATCTGCTGAGGAATGCTCCTCTGTCATCTTGTGAAATAAGTCTCCTTACTTGCATTATGTATATTCATCCAACATTGTAATATGTCAACCTTGTTTCACCAATCTCTCATTCCATATTCACTATGTTGCCACCTGCACCAATACCCCATTGATTGCCCCTGCAGCAGCATTTCACATATATCCATATTTCCAACAGGTGCATTCCATTTCAAATTTTTATTTTATCAGCATGTCAAAGTTTTAAATTCGTTGTACTTATGTTATGGTCTCATTCCATTTTCTGTTGTCCACTATATGTATACATAAAAAATGCACTATATCACTCCACCTCTTTGCACCACCGTTACCCAGACCTCATCTGTAACACGCCAACTTTTTATAGTGAAAATTTTGGAGTAAATTTTTTTTTTGACTTAGCAGAAGTGCGGAAAACACAAGTCGGGTGCATTACAGGGTAAAACAGAGAAGTACTAAACATACCATTCATTAATTGAAACATTAATGTCGTTAATTACATCCCATAACAGAAATGTAAATCTACTAATCAGAGTTCAAACATAAAATACTGAATAAATGAGATCTCTTGGCGTTATCCAAAACGACACCCTGATGCTCCAATTAGTTGCTACTGAAAAACATTTAAAGCAGAAGAGTGAGACTCCCCTATTTGCGTAAGAAGCATTGTATTTATATGTGGTGCTTAGTGTCCTGTGTACAAATATGTGCAACAACTGCAGATATAACTAGCATGGAAGTTTATATCATTCTAAGAAGATAATTATGATTTCTAATTCATGATACAGTGCAAAAGATGACTGAACTAAAGGTATATTTATCTACATTAGTACAAGCTGTAGATTCCACAAGTTTCACTAAAGCCAAATCAACAGTATATAATTCTTCAGAGATAAGTTTTCAGTCAACTTAAATTATCTAATGCTTAACTTACTCTTACCCTGTGGGTACACACAGGCATAGACCTCGTAGCGGACCAAGACCATACAGTGAGACGCCTAGCTCTCACGAAAACACGAACGTCCACGCAGTTCGTACCACCTACCCTCTCCAAGGTAGACCATGGGTCCAGTAACATACACCATCTTTCAGGTGTACCCAGAGCCCGAGGAATCCGGTAACATATACCGTCTTTCAAGTATACCCAGAGTCTCGAAGGTTTTATATTTCATTTTACATTTTCTTTATAACCAAGTGCGAGCTATCACACTACAAGGGGTCCGGTAACATATACCTTCTTTCAGGTATACCCAGAATCCAATTTATTTAGTTTATATGTGTATAAATTTTCCTTCTTGTTTGTTTGGGTCTAGTAACATACATCGTCTTTCAGATGTACCCAGAACCTAGGGAAAACTAGTAACATATACCATCTTTCAGGTACACCCAGTATCCCATATTTAAGTTATATAATGCATATTTTGTATTTTGTTAAATTCTTAGTGCGAGTCAATGCACCATAGGGGTTTTCCGAAATCCCAACCCACATTCGGGGTGATCTTAGTGTATGCACATTACTCACTAGAAGTCCAATAGGAGACAACCATAATTTCTTAGAATTCTGGTTCAACTTTATGTCGAGTACTTATACATTTGGCATTTTAAGATTTGTTTATGAGCTCGAGTGTACGTTTCATACCCCCACTGGTTACGCCGCAACATGGCATTATCTAACTTTATCATTTCTTAAGTGCTTGTTTGGCACTCCTAACATTTAGCGAAACCACATGTTCATTCTTGAACTCTTATATTATCTTGAACAAGAAATGATCTTCATTGTGCAAATATATGTATCATGTGTGTTCCATGTATTGGACATAATGCTAAAGTCCATATGTGAATCACATATTTAGTTTACCATCGTACTATTACCTTTATAGATATTTTAATTGCATTTCACCTAAAAAGTCTTTAGAAAAACTTTTCTAAAAGAACCCTTGATGAAAATCATTTTAGAAAACCCTTTACTTAATTTTTTCATGTTTATTAGTCGACCAATAGACTCACCTGTCGACCAACCTTTTTGCTTCAAATCTTCTAAGCAGAAACGTTACTTTTTTATAAAATTAGTAGACCGAAAGTTTTATCAGTCGACTGGACAGAATGTCTGTTTTCTGAAAAATTTAGAAGCAGTCGACTGAACGGTTTATCAGTTGACTGATCAAAAAATTAGTCGACCAAAAGTTTTATCAGCCGATCGGACAGAATGCCTATTTTCTGGAAAATTTAACAGCGGTCGACTGAAGGGTTTATCAGTCGACTGATCATAAAATTAGTCGACTGAAAGTTTTATCATTCGACCAGACAGAATGTCTGTTTTCTAGAAAAATTTAGCAGCAGTCGACTGATCATAAAATCAGTCGACTGAAAGTTTTATCAGTCGACCGGACAGAATGTCTGTTTTCTGGAAAATTTAACAGCAGTCAACTGAAGGGTTTATCAGTCGACTGATCATAAAATTAGTCGACCGAAAGTTTTATCAGTCGACCAGACAGAATGTCTGTTTTATGGAAAAATTTAGCAGCAGTCGACTGAAGGGTTTATCAGTTGACTGATCATAAAATTAGTCGACCGAAAGTTTTATCAGTCGACCGGATAGAATGTCTGTTTTCTAAAAAAAAATTTAGCAGCAGTCGACTGAAGGGTTTATCAGTCGACTGATGATATTATCAGTCGACTAACTACTGTTCCAGTCGACTAATTTTGCCGTTTTTCTGTAACTTTTTAAAAGGGCTCGTCTTCTTATTTTTTTTTTCTTTGTGAGCGTTCAATACAAGGCTAATACTACTGATTCCACTATATAGAGTGGATCGATGCACGGACCAAGGCGTTTTCCCGCAACCCCTCATAGGTTCCATGCCATTCGCCTACCTAAGATTGTTTCGACCTTGGATCTGTTATTGCTAACGCCCACACCAAAATATATGTATTTTTCTACATATAATTGAACTATAGATTTTGATATGAGTACTACATATCACCAGGCATACACATAGGAACATAATGCCCTTACTAAGAACACCACAGTGCCCCAACGTTGGCCAAGGGTGAGAACCATTGGCTGAACCACTCCATATTGACCTATTGGCGAGTAGGTGTTTCAGCTCATGCCACCTCGGTCTTGAGGCCCTAAACGCACCCACATATAGGTGGTGTTTGTCGCGTAAACTTCATGATATTGCAATATAGATGTGCAACAAGGCATTAACCACTTACATACAAATAGCAATGCTCCTTACCTCTTATTGGAGCGTCAAAAGAACGAAGCAACGCTTCTTCCTTCGTTGGAGTAGCACACTACGTTTGCCAATGGAAGTCCAGTCGTGTAGCAATAGAAAAGTCCACCACCAACTATGGAGGTCTGAGCACCCAAGAGAGGGACAGAGAGAGAGAGAGAGAGAGAGAGAGACGTCTAGTGTAACTCCTTACCAAAAAATCTCTCATTTAACTCCTCTATTTAGGAGAAGTTACTAAATTTTCTAAGCATTAAATCTTCACCCTAATCTCACATTTTTGGTGGGTGATGTCTATTTCCAACAATGCCCCCTCCTCTCTTTGGCATGATTTTCTCTAACTTCCCTCACTATTTGTTTTATGGGTACCCCTCTTCCATGTCCCATGAGATTCTCCTCAATCCTTGGTAGAGTGAGATGAAAAAGCCAAAAATTTAGGCTTAACTTAATCCCACGTTTTTACCCTTTTCACCAAGGAAGAAATCATCACTTTCTTGTGAAAAAAAATAATTTGTGCACAGGGGTTTTTGAACTTGGGTTTTCAACCTAAGGAGTAACAAGCCCCACCAGTTGTGCTACATTGTTTTTTGTTGCAAAGTTTGTAGATTAAATTGTATTTAACCCTTTCAGTTTCGTTCCGGATTTCATGAAAAAGCAAGGTTTTTCACTTCTACGTGGGCACACCATGAGTTTTGAACTTGGGTTATGGCTCCACACAACCATGTGTCCTACCACTACCCCACAACACCACTTGGTGTTTACTTTTGCAAAAATATTCTTTTTATGTCATATTGGGATGTTTTTCCTTGTTGATGGATTTCTTCCATTTTCAAGTGGATTTTTCACCCGTTGGTTTTAAACTTGCACTCGCTTACTTTAAATGTGCTTCAGATCTCACGCTATCATCCCAAAACCATCAGATTTTCTTCCTTGGCCTGGTGAACTGGGTCGGATCATCGGATCTCGTCAAAGTCCGGATCCAAGTACCCTTTCCAGTATTCGTTATAGGGTTCGCTCGACTGGCCCGCAAGCCTCAAAATCCCATTGAATATCTCATAAACCATATTATCTCACGTAAACACATATTTTTATTTCATTGAAAATTCTTTAAAATTCATGGGTTTTACATCCTACCCTCCTTAAAAAGGATTTCGTCCGCGAAATCACAAACATCACTCGACAAAAAGGTTATGGTATTTCTTACTTATTGGCACGTCTTTTCTTTCAATGGAGTCGAATCAGCTTAAACTAAATTTTCAGTAGACTTCTTCCGGCAAAACTTACCAATATGTCCTGGTTTCTCACATTTGAAACACTTGACATTATAGAGTGGGCAAACTCCGAAGAGATGATCCTCATCGCACCGTCGACAAATTTGTTGAACCTTTGGTTGTGATTTCCTTTGCTGTTGGCGGTTCGGGTAGCCTTCCTGTCGCATTCTCTTTTTTGTAGGTGATGTGAACTCCCTTTCACTAGGATTTTTCTCATTAGTACTCACATAAACCTTGATCTGTTGCTCGAGTTTATTCCATTGGTTCTTTTGCTCTTTGACCCAGTCTTCTTCCAATAGGGTCGCTACTTCGATGGCCTCATCGAGTGATTTTGGCCCTCGGGTGAACACCTTGGTTCTCACAGCTGGCTTCAATCCACCAGCAAACTTCATTGCTCGATCCTCTTCCACGGTGTATACATTTGGGAAATATCGTTTCAGACAACGAAACTTAGTGATATAATCCGCCAGTGTTGTTGCCCCTTGTTGTAGGTCTAAAAATTCTTGCATTAGCTTACTACGTTCATGCTTAGGGAAATATGCAGAGTTAAAAACCTCATAAACTCGTCCCAAGTAACCTTTTCATTCTGGAACATGACCGCATAGATTGTATCCTACCACTTCTCAACGTGGTCCTTCAAACGATAAGTACCGAAGTTTACCTTTTGTTCCTCTGAAACATTCAAAACACGAAAAATACGTTCAATCTCACGTATCCACGTCTCAGGCGCTTCAGGATCCGTCTTGCCCTTAAAAACATGAGGATCCATTTCCATAAAGCGCTTGTAAGTGACTGCACCTATATTCTGCCTATCTTGGGCCACCTATTGAAGGTTTGCACCCACTTGTTGCATTGCAACCACCTGTTGAAGGTTTGCACCCACTTGTTGCATTGCAACCACCTACTGTTGCACAACCTCAGCAAGGTTGTTCACAATGTCCATGATGTCGTTGCATCTGGCCTCCCATGCCATCTATCAGGACAGAAGCATAATAATAGTTAATCGTTAGGTTACACAATTATGCTTGCTAAGTAATATCCTTAGCAATCTTTCATAGTTCTCAAATGTACGATACACAATTCAAACAATGCCACAATAAAATTTATTGGTGCAATAACTCATTTTATACATATATTCTTCGAACGACCTCAAGCGACACTGCATAAGGCCGCTATCGTCAGAAAATCACCATTCTAGATGACTCACGTTAGAGAACTCCCGCTCTAATACACTATCCGGAGAATTACCACTCCAATATCATAAAGAAAGAGTCATCACTTGAATGACATCGTTAGAAGATCATCATTCTAACAGCATTGTTGAAGAATCACCACTTCACTAGAGAATCATCATTCTAATGACATTGTTAGAGAATCACCACTCTAACGATATTGTTGAAGAATCACCACTTCAACAACCTCATTAGGGAATCGCCACCCTAATGGCATCGTTAGAGAATTACCACCCTAACGGCATTGCTGAAGAATCACCACTCCAACAACCTTCATTAGAGAATCACCACTCTAATGGCATCGTTAGGGAATCACCACCCTAACGACATCATTAGAAAATCACCACTCTAACGGCATTGACGGAGAATCACCACTCCAACAACCTTCATTAGAGAATCACCACTCTAATGGCATCGTTAGGGAATCACCACCCTAACGGCATCGTTAGAGAATCACCACTCTAACGGCATTGTCGGAGAATCACCACTCCAACAACCTTCATTAGAGAATCACCACTCTAATGGCATCGTTAGGGAATCACCACCCTAGTGGCATCATTAGATAATCACCACTCTAACAACATTGCTGAAGAATCATCACTCCAACAACCTTCATTAGAGAATCACCACTCTAATGGCATCGTTAGGGAATCACCACCCTAACGGCATCGTTAGAGAATCACTACTCTAACAGCATTGCCAGAGAATCACCACTCCAACAACCTTCATTAGAGAATCACCACTCTAATGGCATCGTTAGGAAATCACCACCCTAGCGACATCGTTAGAGAATCACCACTCTAACGACATTGCTGGAGAATCACCACTCCAACAACCTTCATTAGAGAATCACCACTCTAATGGCATCGTTAGGGAATCACCACTCTAACGACATTGCTGGAGAATCACCACTCCAACAACCTTCATTAGAGAATCACCACTCTAATGGCATCGTTAAGGAACCACCACCCAAGCGGCATCGATAGAGAATCACCACTCTAACGACATTGCTGGAGAATCACCACTCCAACAACCTTCATTAGAGAATCACCACTCTAATGGCATCGTTAGGGAATCACCACCCTAGCGGCATCGTTAGAGAATCACTACTCTAACGGCATTGCTGAAGAATCACCACTCCAGCAACCTTCATGAGAGAATCACCACTCTAATGACATCATTAGAGCATCACCACCCTAATGACAACGTTGGCATTACCCGAAATCACCACCTGAGCCAACTCAACTCACCACAATCCCTTTCAACTGTGGTTGGGAAACAAGAATTCCCACAACGCTCTTTCAAAAACCATAACACCCAGAAGCCTGGTGTTATGTAGTCCCCAACTATGACCCTCTTAGGAGTCGATTGCCGTCATCGGCAACCCAGAAGCCATTTGCTAAGCATATAACATCATTTACGTTGTCATCACCAAGAACAACTGGGAATCTACAACATCCTCCAACGAGGAACTCAAAGGTTTAACGGGCACATACAAGACTTTCACCTTCTGTCCGAAAGATTATTCGGGAAGGTACTCCTTATCAATGATAGAGTCACTAACATCTCCAACGAAGTTGGAAAAAAGGAAAAACATTAAATTAGAGCCTCATCCGATGACTCTTATCAACAAAATCATCGTTTCCAATGCGATTGAGATAATAATTTTGATATTCGTTACGATTCACCAAATCAGTTTCGAGAAGGTAGAATACGCGAGCAGTCCCTGGGTTTCGCTCCAGAACTTCAACTCTCATAGGAGTTGACACGAGACTAACTTGGGAAGCTATGCCCTCAAGTGCATCCACGTTTCCCATCTAGAAAAATATATACCATACTTTAGGTGGCACTCATCTTCTATGTATCCTCTAATGGGTCATAAGATGTAAATTGTCACCCACCAGCTGCATTGCAGCAGCTTGTCAGCCTACCACTTCGGCCAGGTTATGTAGCATCTCCATAAATCATTGCAACGGTTTACCCAAGCCATTCGTTTGGGAAGTAGAAGGCCATTCTAACCTTAGTTATAACTCCATGAAAATATAATATGCAATTATATGCTTTTATCTCTACATTAAGAAAACCACATTTCTACATACTTACAGAGCCATCGCGGTCGCTGGAAGAGCCAAGATCTCAGATTTTTCAGTCCTGCTCTGATACCAAAGCTGTAACGCCCCAACTTTTTATAGTAAAAATTTTGGAGTAAATTTTTTTTTTTGAAATAGCGGAAGTGCGGAAAACACAAGTCGAGTGCATTACAGGGTAAAACAGAGAAGTACTAAACATACCATTCATTAATTGAAACATTAATGTCATTAATTACATCCCATAACAGAAATGTAAATCTACTAATCAGAGTTCAAACATAAAATACTGAATAAATGAGATCTCTTGGCGTTATCCAAAACGACACCCTGATGCTCCAATTAGTTGCTACCTGAAAAACATTTAAAGCAGAAGAGTGAGACTCCCCTGTTTGCGTAAGAAGCATTGTATTTATATGTGGTGCTCAGTGTCCTGTGTACAAATATGTGCAACAACTGCAGATATAACTAGCATGGAAGTTTATATCATTCTAAGAAGATAATTATGATTTCTAATTCATGATACAGTGCAAAAGATGACTAAACTAAAGGTATATTTATCTACATTAGTACAAGCTGTAGATTCCACAAGTTTCACTAAAGCCAAATCAACAGTATATAATTCTTCAGAGATAAGTTTCCAGTCAACTTAAATTATCTAATGCTTAACTTACTCTTACCCTGTGGGTACGCACAGGCATAGACCTCGTAGCGGACCAAGACCATACAGTGAGACGCCTAGCTCTCACGAAAACACGAACGTCCACGCAGTTCGTACCACCTACCCTCTCCAAGGTAGACCATGGGTCCAGTAACATACACCATCTTTCAGGTGTACCCAGAGCCCGATGAATCCGGTAACATATATCGTCTTTCAAGTATACCCAGAGTCTCGAAGGTTTTATATTTCATTTTACATTTTCTTTATAACCAAGTGCGAGCAATCACACTACAAGGGGTCAGGTAACATATACCTTCTTTCAGGTATACCCAGAATCCAATATATTTAGTTTATATGTGTATAAATTTTCCTTCTTGTTTATTTGGGTCTAGTAACATACATCGTCTTTCAGATGTACCCAGAACCTAGGGAAAACTAGTAACATATATCATCTTTCAGGTATACCCAGTATCCCATATTTAAGTTATATAATGCATATTTTGTATTTTGTTAAATTCTTAGTGCGAGTCATTGCACCATAGGGGTTTTCCGAAATCCCAACCCACATTCGGGGTGATCTTAGTGTATGCACATTACTCACTAGAAGTCCAATAGGCGACAACCATAATTTCTCAGAATTCTGGTTCAACTTTGTGTCGAGTACTTATACATTCGGCATTTTAAGATTTGTTTATGAGCTCGAGTGTACGTTTCATACTCCCACTGGTTACGCCGCAACATGGCATTATCTAACTTTATCATTTCTTAAGTGCTTGTTTGGCACTCCCAACATTTAGCGAAACCACATGTTCATTCTTGAACTCTTATATTATCCTGAACAAGAAATGATCTTCATTCAGCAAATATATGTATCATGTGTGTTCCATGCATTGGACATAATCCTAAAGTCCATATGTGAATTACATATTTAGTTTACCATCGTACTATTTCCTTCATAGATATTTCAATTGCATTTCACCTAAAAAGTCTTTAGAAAAACTTTTCTAAAAGAACCCTTCATGAAAATCATTTTAGAAAACCCTTTACTTAATTTTTTCATGTTTATTAGTCGACCAATAGACTCACCGGTCGACAAACCTTTTTACTTGAAATCTTCTAAGCAGAAACGTTACTTTTTTATAAAATTAGTCGACCGAAAGTTTTATCAGTCGACTGGACAAAATGTCTGTTTTCTGGAAAATTTAGTAGCAGTCGACTAAAGGGTTTATCAGTTGACTGATCATAAGATTAGTCGACCGAAAGTTTTATCAGTCGACCGGACAGAATGTCTATTTTCTGGAAAATTTAACAACAGTCGACTAAAGGGTTTATCACTCGACTGATCATAAAATTAGTCGACCGAAAGTTTTATCAGTCGACCAGACAGAATGTCTGTTTTCTGGAAAAATTTAGCAGCAGTCGACTGAAGGGTTTATCAGTCGACCAAAAGTTTTATCAGTCGACCGGACAGAATGCCTGTTTTCTGGAAAATATAACAGCAGTCGACTGAAGGGTTTATCAGTCGATTGATCATAAAATTAGTCGACCGAAAGTTTTATCAGTCGACCAGACATAATGTCTATTTTCTGGAAAAATTTAGCAGCAATCGACTGAAGGGTTTATCAATCGACTGATTATAAAATTAGTCGACCGGACAGAATGTCTATTTTCTGGAAAAAAATTTAGCAGCAGTCGACTGAAGGGTTTATCAGTCGACTGATGATATTATCAGTCGACTAACTACTGTTCCAGTCGACTAATTTTGCCATTTTTCTATAACTTTTTAAAAGGGCACGTCTTCTTATTTTTTTTTTCTTTGTGAGCGTTTAATACAAGGCCGATTCCACTGTATATAGTGGATCGATGCACGGACCAAGGCGTTTTCCGGCAATCCCTCATAGGTTACATGCCATTCGCCTACCTAAGATTGTTTCGACCATGGATCTGTTATGGCTAACGCCCACACCAAAATATATGTATTTTCCTACATATAATTGAACTATAGATTTTGATATGAGTACTACACATCACCAGGCATACACATAGGAACATAATGCCCTTACTAAGAATACCACAGTGCCCCAACGTTGGCCAAGGGTGAGAACCATTGGCTGAACCACTCCATATTGACCTATTGGCGAGTAGGTGTTTCAGCTCATGCCACCTCGGTCTCGAGGCCCTAAACGCACCCACATAAAGGTGGTGTTTGTCGCGTAAACTCCATGATATTGCAATATAGATGTGCAACAAGGCATCAACCACTTACATACAAATAGCAATGCTCCTTACCTCCTCTTGTTGGAGCGTCAAGCGAACGAAGCAACGTTTCTTCCTTCGTTGGAGTAGCACACTACGTTTGCCAATGGAAGTTCAGTCGTGCAACAATAGAAAACTTCACCACCAACTATGGAGGTCTGATCACCCAAGAGATGGAGAGAGAGAGAGAGAGAGAGATACGTCTAGTGTAACTCCTTACCAAAAAATCTCTTATTTAACTCCTCTATTTAGGGGAAGTTACTAAATTTTCAAAGCATTAAATCTTCACCCTAATCTCACGTTTTTGATGGGTGATGTCTATTTCCAACAATGCCCCCTCCTCTCTTTGGCATGATTTTCTCTAACTTCCCTCACTATTTGTTTTATGGGTACCCCTCTTCCGTGTCCCATGAGATTCTCCTCAATCCTTGGTAGAGTGAGATGAAAAAGCCAAAAATTTAGGCTTAACTTAATCCCACGTTTTTACCCTTTTCACCAAGGTAGAAATCATCACTTTCTTCTAAAAAAAATTAATTTGTGCGCATGGGGTTTTGAACTTGGGTTTTCAACCTAAGGGGTAACAAGCCCCACCAGTTGTGCTACATTGTTTTTCATTGCAAAGTTTGTGGATTAAATTGTATTTAACCCTTTCAGTTTCGTTCCGGATTTCATGAAAAAGCAAGGTTTTTCACTTCTACGTGGGCACACCATGAGTTTTGAACTTGGGTTATGGCTCCACACAACCATGTGTCCTACCACTACCCCACAACACCACTTGGTGTTTACTTTTGCAAAAATATTCTTTTTATGTCATATTGGGACGTTTTTCCTTGTTGATGGATTTCTTCCATTTTCAAGTGGATTTTTCACCCGTTGCTTTTAAACTTGCACTCGCTTACTTTAAATGTGCTTCGGATCTCACGCTATCATCCCGAAACCATTGGGTTTTCTTACTTGGCCTCGTGAACCGGGTCGGATCATCGGATCTCGTCAAAGTCCGGATCCAAGTACCCTTTCCAGTATTCGTTATTGGGTTCGCTCGACTGGCCCGCAAGCCTCAAAATCACATTGAATATCTCATAAACCATATTATCTCACGTAAACACACATTTTTATTTCATTGAAAATTCTTTAAAATTCATGGGTTTTACATCTTCATAGTATAACAGCATATGTTACATTCATCTGTTACGTTCACCATACCTTTACTCACATCACTTGCCTACAGCCGTTTCCACTGTATCACTGAGGTCCTAAAAACACTTTTCCCATATTGGGACACCTGATCTCATTGAGTATGCATTCATTATTCAACATTCGGTAGCATTCTGTTACACTCACCTATAGCCTCACCTTCACAGCATATAGATATCATCTAGCACTTCCCTGTACTTACATTTAACACATCAATGCAAACCATTAAAATGGCATTGGTCCATGGGGTTACCTAAAATAACGTCATATACACTTGCCAACACCTATGTTCACATCTCCATGAATATCTGTGACTTCACTAAAGTCATTCTCGGTCATCTACATAGATGACCTTGCATTTGTCATGTGTCCAATACACCATATATGTTTCTGACTTAGCATAAATGTTATATTTAGATATTTGTGCATGTTGTCTCATTAAATATAAAATATATGCATGTACATTCCATTAGTTGCATTCTAGGTTCACAATGATATTTTTGTAAATTTCTTTTTCATATGCATCCATTATAGTTTGTTAGTTCTTTTTTTGCAGGGAAGGTGTAGATTTGTGACATTTCTTCCTAGATTAGAGGTTCCAGTTCAAAGATTGTAGTAAATTAACATTAATAAGAATTTTATATTTTCAACTTTTAGATAGACTAAATGAGCATTGTAAATATCATAAATTATCTCTTTCCATATCATTTGCTTCTTTTACTTTCAGAAATTCACAAATGGGCACACGAATGGCATGTGCACCATTTCGTAAGAGGTAAATTAATCCTAAGTTGATGATTTACATCAATGGCCATAGTCAGGATGTAAACAAAACTTAGGATTTTTATCTTTTATAAAATAACACTGGATCCACACTGGATCATTTTCAAATTCATCATATTTTCTTTAAATATTTTTCTCTTTTATCAGAGTTTACTTTAAAATTAATTCAATATATATACCAATGGCCATAGTTAAGGTATATTGAGAGTTAATTTTATTTTAAACTCTATAAAAGCACAAAAAATGTATTTTATTCTTCACTTGAATTTAAATGTGGTTATTATATAATACATTTAATGACCATAGTCAGGGATGTATTATATCTTCAATCTCCTTCTTAATTCATTTAAAAGAATGAAATATGCTTTTCAAAATCCAATTTCAAAATCTTTAAATTCATTCATCATTTTGGATAGAATTGCATCATATTTTCAAAATCCCTTTTTCAAAAACCCAAGTGATTGTGAATATCTCTCTTCATTTTCTACTTCAATTCATCAATTCTATCTCATTTTCAAAGTCCAAATTTTGACTTTGAAATCAAATTCAAAGTTCAATTTAACTTTGAAATTCTTGATTCATTTTCTAAATCCCAAATTCAAAGTTCAATTTGACTTTGAAATTCATTTGTATATTCAAAATTCAATTTTCAAATCAAAATTCCAAAATTCATTGTCAAAATTCAAATTCAAATTCAATATCTCAAAATTCCATTTTCAAAGTTCAATTTAACTTTGAAACTTCTGATTCATCTTCTCATTTCAAATTCAAAATCAAGTTTATTTTCTTATCCTCAAAATCCAAGTCTTGAGATTGGTTCAGAATCTCAAGATTCAAGTCTTTTTCTAAGTTTTAAATTCAATCTGGGTTTTCAAAAACCCAGATCCATCTTCAAAGTCCCACTTGGACTTTCAAAGTCCAAAATCCAAAGTTAGAATTCAACCTCAATCCATCTTAGGATCCAGAATCCAATTCTACTTGGGATCTCAAACTTCAGATCCAAATCCATTATAGGATCCAGAATCCGATTCTACTTTGGTTCTTAGACTTCAGATCCAATCCCATTTTAGGATCCAGAATCCAATTCTACTTTGGATCTCAGATTTCAGATCTAAATCCATCTTAAGATCCAAACTTCGGATTTGAATTCCAAATTTCAAATCAAATTCTATTTTCAATTCCAACTTTCAAATCCAATTCCATTTCATTTCCAGATTTCAAATCTATTTTCATTTTGTGATCTCATCCGAACTTCCTAAATCCATTTCTATTTTTAAATACCATTTGGATTTTTCAAATCCATCCTGATTTCAAACTTTAAATCTAGAAATTCAATATCACTTCAAATTTTCATCTCCTTCTCTTAAAACCGGGTTCAAAATTCAAAATCAATTTCTGACTTTGAAAATTCATTCCTTTTCCTTTTACCTCAGTTTTAAATCATTCTTTCTCAAAATCAAGATTTATTCTTCCAACTCTCATTATTTAAGACTTAGAACTTCATATATCTTTTCTGATCTATCTCAAGTTCTAAGTTAGATTCAATCATTCAGAAGTCATTTCTTCATTCTATTATCAAATCTATCTCAGAAATACTTAGAGATTTTCAAAACATTTTTCCAAAAGAGCATACATCCTTGCACCGCACAAGGATGATTCTTTGTGCATTTTAGACTTAGGATAAATTCTTAGATAATATTTTAGCAAAGCAAAAAGACATAAATTCGATCCTTGGTTCGATTACCCCTGGTAAAGGCGGCAGGAACGTTCGAACCTCGTACCGACGAGCAAATCCCGTCTCTCCATTTTCCCGCAACATATTTCAAAGTGGAGGCGAGTAATTTTCTAAATATTTTCAAATCAAGATCAAGTGAGACCCCGCAAAAGAGTTCCTTCCTCTTCTCTCTTCTTTTCTCTCTTTTATCTTTCTCTTTTAAAAAAG
This sequence comes from Nuphar pumila, assembly GCF_984573655.1. Taxonomy (NCBI): domain Eukaryota; kingdom Viridiplantae; phylum Streptophyta; class Magnoliopsida; order Nymphaeales; family Nymphaeaceae; genus Nuphar; species Nuphar pumila. The sequence goes on along the minus strand of NC_143252.1, from coordinate 70,298,717 downwards.
GAGGAAAATAGAGGTTAGAAAAGGAAAAGAGAAGGAAGAGAGAGAAACCACAAGAGAGGAAATTTTTTGCAATGATCATAACAAACTGCTCTTGCTCTTCTGATTCTTCCTCTACTGACTCTGATTTCTCAGAAGTAGTGTCAGGCTGGGCCTTCTTTCTGATGATCCAGACCTGCTTCTTTACAACCTTTTTCTTTAATTTGTTTTTTGGAATGGCCTTCTTCAGACTGATCTCAACTTGCTCTGACATCATTCTGGCCATCATCTTCTGAAACAATCCATACATGGCGGGATCGATATCATCGCCTTTGTTCTGACCCTGCCCTCTGACTGACTTGGGAGAGTCCATTGCTTCAATCTCGTTGTCGCTGTGCTGAGGGGCTGTTTCTTTCTCAGCTCTTGTTTGTACCATTCTGACAATGCCAATGACTTCTGTAGAAGAAGGGAATGGTTAGAGCGCGGAGGAAGCTTTTTGAAGCCCAACTTTTTTAGAAAAGACGAGAATGGAGGAATTGATAGACAATTAAACAGGTTATCCCATCACCAGGGATCGAGTCACCACAAAACTTGTGATAATTGCATCACCATTTTTGTGATAATGAAAAATGCACCTCGTTACCTAGGTGAGGTCGTCCATCATGATAAGAGATATTTGAAGAGAAATGGAAGGAATGTCCCATCACTAGGGATGAGGTTGAGAATCGTGACCTTTTATGCCATAAAATAAAAATAAAAGAATAAAATTTTGGCCCAAAAATCTTTTCAACAGAACGAAAGTTGAACTTTATTGATGATAATTTTAAAAACAAAGAGAAGGTGGACAAACAGTTTGCCACCATTCTCGATATTCAGAAGATACATTGGGTCCAAGAAATACAAACAAAGGAATGAAGGAGTCTCAAGCGTATTTGGTTACATGGTATGCCCCAGACTACTGATCCGACTGCAGATCAAATTTTGGCATGTGGCCCATCAAGAAGCGGGTGTTGACACGAACTTGCCGCTGCAAGAACTGTCTGAGACACCTCTCTGGCTGATGGTCGACACAGAAAAAGGGGCCAAGCAACCTGTAGCGCTTGCCACGAGCATAAGTGTAGCGAGAAACTGACTCTCGCATGTTGAAGTAATCCCAAAAAGTCTCTTCTTGATGCAAATTCTCGATCGAAGCTCGGTACTAAATAGCAAACTTTGGCTTCTTGCTGTTGAACCTGAAAGAACTGGCTTTTGATGGCACATGTTGCAGGAACCAAGACTATAAGGCGTAGGTGCATCTTTCCACCAGAATGGTCTCTCCAAGGGCGAAACGAGCTAAGCCTCGGTAGAGAAAGGCTAAAGCTGCCATGGAAACTGAAAGTTCACGGGTCTGCTTGCTTCCCCATCTTCGAAAGAGTTGGGCGACACTGACATCGATGAAATTCTGACTGTCTTGGAAGAATGCTAATTCCACTGTGCAGAGGACTATGGCATGCTGAATTCTTTCTTTCGCTGCTCGAGACAAGGCATCAACTTCCTCGTAGGCTCCATATTTGCGATAGAGCCCGAACAGGTCGATGAACTGACTTTCGTTGATCTCTGTGAGAGGCCAAGATCTGCTCCCTGTTGCCCTGGCTAATGCTTCTCGAACATCTATCCCCTTGATGTTGATCAGGAACTGCTGCTCGACCGGATCATCTGGCTGACCAGATGGCTCTGGAAATCTCATGATGTCACTGAATTTGTCCATTAGCAGAGTCATCTCTCCCCATGAAAACCAAAATGTGCAGGTACATGGATTCCACTGTTCTGTTATAGCTTGAATCAGACTGTCGTTGATGGTTCGCTTGCCTACTGCTGATGCCATCTCCAATCCACAATCATCCAAGTGGTCTGGAAACATACGCGAGAAGGTGGCGAACCAAAAATAATACCACCGAGGGAAGAAGGAATGAGACTGGATAACCCGATGATCCGGGGATCCATCCTTTATCTGATAAAAGACATGATCTCTCGGAAAGACAACATCGAGAGGAATTGGATGTCATCGAAATGATACTGGGACAAAAAAGAATGAGGGGAATTAGATAGAATGCAAGACTTACCGATAGACTCTTGATGAAAGAAGAGGATAGACATAAATCCTAGAAATTTTGAAAGATCAAGGAGATTTTAGAAAAGGGATTTCTAGTTTTTTTTTAAAGAAAATTTGATATAAAAGAGAAAAAGAATGTAGGTAAAGGAAAAATATACACCTGGGATTTTTGAAAATAAGGAAATTTTTTGAATAATATACCCACCGTTTGAAAAAGAGGTTTGATATATAGAAGAATACATGAAAACATCGCATAATCAAAGCTGCACAAACAAGGATGCGCATACAACACTCCCTAAAGGCTGTCTCTAAATGCAATATTTGAAATGGCTTGTAGGACCTTAATCCTAACTTTAGGGTTCATACCATCTGATTCCAATCAAGGTATGCAGATATACTCAAGTTGAAGCTCGAAGTACGTGGCATAGAAATATTTGTCCGGTTCTAAGGTAAAGGCTTCCCAACATCCTTGAGCGCCTACCGATATACCTCAGACTATGGCCCTTAGGTACGTGGTAGGGGGCGCAAACCCAATATAAGCGGTCCAGTTGTAAGGCTCTCTCTCGAACTAGGGTTCAGTGAGACAGCCCAACAATGTGAAGACCAGGACAATATAGGTAGGGATGTTTTCAAAAATATGTTCAACATGCAATAAAACCAGAAAGCTCTAATGCAGGTCCTAAAAGAGATAGAATTTAAATGAATAGAAGCATACACTTGCATACATTGTTTACATTCAATCCCTAGAATTGAGGAGGGTTGTATTTCAGACCTAAGTCTAATGTGAACATGGAATAATCTCCTCAATATGGTCCTACCAAACCATACTTAAATCCTATATGCAATGATGTCAGCTTAGGACAGAGTCTAGGCTCCTAAGGTTTGCATGGAAAATGAAGCTGACATTTGAAGAATAAAGACTCAGATGATATCAACACAAAGCAAAAGGCAAAAATTCAACCGGACGGAGACGGGTCCCATCATGGTCGCCAACTTCTATGATCATGGAAATTTTTTCCTCTCGTTCCTCTTTTTCCTTCTCTTCGCCTTTCTAGCCTCTATTCCCTTTTCGAGGAAGAATAAAAGATAGAAAAGGAGAGAGAATGAGAAAATGAGAGAAGAGAGAGGAACTCTTTTGCAAGGTCTCATCTGACCAAAATTTTGAAAAATATTTTAAAATCACTCGCCTCCGTTTTGAAAATCTGCGGGGAAAATGGAGAGATGGGATTCGCTCATTGGTACGAGGTTCGACCGTTCCTGGTGCCTTTACCAGGGGTAATCGAACCAAGGATCGAATTTATGCCTTTTGCTTTGCTAAAATATCATCTAAGAATTTATCTTAAGTCTAAATGCACAAAGAATCATGCTTGTGTGAATGCAAAGATGTATGCACTTTTTAAGAAAATGATTTAGAAATTTCCAAGTATTTCTGAGATGAACTTGAAAATAGAGTGAAGAAATGGTTTTTGAAGGTTGAATCTAACTTAGAACCTTGAAACAAATCTTTGGAAAAGAGACTTGAAATTCCAAGTCTTGGATTGAAAAGATAAATCTTTAGATGAAGAGAAAGGGAATCAAAATTTTGGAAATAAGGATGGATTTTCAAAGTCATGATGGACTTTGAATTGGGATCGATTTTCAAGAATCGATTTTTGAATTCAATATCTAAACAGGAATTGAATTTGGATTTAGACATGAGAACTAAATTTGAAATTTGGTTTTTGAGATTTGGAAATGAAATTAGATTTAAAAATCCAGAATGAAATCTTGATCTGAAGCCTAATATCCAAGATGGAACTGGATTTCACATCCGAGATGGGGTTGGATCCGAATTTTGTAATTCTAAATGGAATTGGATTTGAAGTCTGAGATCTAAGATTGGAATGGATCCGAAATCTGGAATCCTAAATTGAATTTGGATCTGAAGTCTGAGATCCAAGATTGAGTTGGATTCAAAATTTGGAATCCTAAATTGAATTGGATCCTAATTTTGGAATTGGATTTTGAAAATCCAAATGGGATTTTTGAAGATGAATCTGGGTTTTTGAAAACCCAGTATTGAATTTAAAACTTGAGAAAAATCGAATTTTGAGTTTCAGAATCAATCTCAAACTTTGATTTTGAATTTTAGAATCAAGACTTTGAAGATAAAGAACAAAACTTGATTTTAAAGTTTGAACTTGAAATCAGAAGATGAATCAGAAATTTCAAAGTTAATTTAAACTTTGAAATTGATTTTGATTTGAATTTGAGTTTGAATTTGAATCTTGAAAATGAGTTTGGAATTTCAAAGTTGATTTAAACTTTGAGATTTGAATTGGAAATTGAATTGTGAATATAAAAATGAAGTTGAAATTTCAGAGTCAAATTAGACTTTGAAATTGAATTTTGAATCTTGAAATGAGATAAAATTGAATTTGAATCTATAAATAAGAATTGATTTGAGAAATAAAGAAAATACTCAAAATCACTTGGAGTTTTGAAAAGGAATTTTGAAAATATGATGCAATTCTATCCTAAATGATGAATGAATTAAAATAATTTTGAAATTGGATTTGAAAAGCATATTTTATTTTTTAAATGAATTAAAAGAAGATTGAAGATATAATACATCTCTGACTATGGTCATAAGATGTATCACATAATAATCGTATTTAAATTCAAGTGAAGAATAAAACACATTTTTGTGCCTTTATAGAGTTTAAAATGAAATTAACCCTCAATATATCCTGACTATGGCCATTGACATATATTTTGAGTTAATTTCAAATTAAACTTTTAATAAAGGAAGAAAATATTTAAAAATATGATGATTTTTTTTTTGAAGGAGATCGAGTGCGGATCTGATGTTATTCCATGAAAGATAAAAAACCTAAGCATTGCCCACATTTTGACTATGGCCATCAATGTGAGTCATTTGCTTAGGATTAATTACCTCTCATTAGAGTGGTACATGTGCCATTCGTGTTCCCATTTGTGAATTTTTAAAATAAGAGAGAGAGCAAAAAGATATGAAACAAGCAATCTATGATGTTCATAATGCTCATACATTCTAATCTAATACGGGAATGTAAAATCCTCATTATATTCTAGCTATTACATCATTGAACGGGTTTTTAAATTCAAACTCCTAGACTAGAAATGAAGAACAATCCTTTTCTACCTAATTCCTGCAAGATCCAGGTCAAGCCAAAATGAGAGACATATATACAGAAAGTGTTTCACAAAAACATTGCCTTTGAAACAAAAAATGTTGTTAATGAACGATTCATACCTATGCTAATGTAATGTAAATGACGAAATATACTTTGAGATGATGACCATAAATGTATTACTAGCATACAAGCTAGGGATATTTAGCAAATAGGAACATATGATTAATATATAGACTGAAGTACTCATAAATACATCAACTAACCATCATGGATGTGTAGCAACAGAGATATGCTGAAAGTGTGGTAAGTAGGTATGTGATGTATGAAATAGGGATTGTGGTGGAAGTTGCAGGTAATGCAGGGTGTAATGAGACAGGGTGGTGGCAAGGGATGCATGCATATACAATATGGAGCAACATACAGGGAAATATGCACAAAGTATCAGATGTAGAGGACACAGTTAGATAACTGCTGCACTAATAGTAAGGGTTTTGTGAAGAGTAACTATGGAATATAACCACAAATCAGATACCGATATGCCATGGCACAATGTCCCTGTGAGCTGCTCCCAGTATCAACCAAAGGATTTCAGCCATTCTGTCTAGTTATGTTTCACACTACAGCCCTCAGCCGATTTGACAAAATCTAACAGATCGATCAGTGAATCAAGGTGATCATACCCCTGAAATCAAGCTTTTTGTGAAATCACATTAGCGATTTTCCTTTTCCTGACCGTAACTCCTTTCTTGATGTCAAAACCGCTGTCACCCAAGAGTTACTGTGGTGGTCGGAAGCTTGAATAGCAGGTGATTTATGGGTGTCACTGTGAATATGCAGATAAAAGGGTAGTGATCAACAGGGAAGTGAGACTACAGCTACCATATGCCATTTTCATGTCAAGCCGTGGAATACATGGTGATAGAATTTGATTCAGTCGGCTACGACCAGAAACTTTAGCAAGAATGCGGCTACAAGTCTATGTTAGCAAGGCGCAAGACACCTGATTTTGACTCAGCCAATCAGAAAAACAAACCAGAAATATGACCAAGGCATTCCATTTCGAACCAGTAATCATAAATTTATAGCAAATTATAAACTTGAACTAAACACTTGGTCTTAATTTAGCAAATGAGAGACCTGATCTTGGGTTAGATAAACAAGAATTTTTTTTTATAGCAGAGATTTATGCTGAAACCTATTCAGAGGCCCAACTCTCTTTTTTTTTTTAGTTGTTCTAACTGATTCCACAGCAAAATGAAGAATGATTTTATTTATTAGCAAATGGAGATAAAACGATGAACACCTGGATGCCTAATTTTTAAGTTGAATATTAAAACAAGGAAATGTATGACACTTAAAGATATATCATCTAACTGCAAGGTGGTGAGAAACATAATCCCGGAATGTATGGCAACACATTTTCCATTATTGACTTCAGTTTCTCATATTCAGAAGGGAGCGAAATTCCAACCTTGAACTTAACTCATGTGCTGATAGTGATTTTGAAGCTTTGTATTTCCGACAGATCAGACCCACACAAGGAATTCCCCTTCTGTATTACATGGCAATCTGTTGAAGGCAATTTTTAACAAGCTCCAGTTGCAAAAGCTGAAAAGGTCGGTCAGAACCTAATTATCCTTGTTTCAATCCTGTAGTCCAGAAATGGACTCCTCACCCAAGCCAGACAACAAACTTTCATTGTAATGACTATGAAAATTACTTTCACTGTCAAGAAATATACATAGATGTCGTTTTCTGGCACCAAGCAGTAACAGATTCTACCAGTCTACAATGAAATTTGCATAAGATAGTGATTTACAACGAAAACAACTTAAACCAATAATCCTGATAATTGCATTTTGTAAAAAGAAACGATTCCATGGAATTAGATAGAACATTAAGTGGAGAATCTAGCAGGTTTTACATACTCATAACATACTAAAAGAAATATGGTGGAAGAGCTAATACTTACAAATCTAAAATGTTAAAACTCTTCAATAGCTTTCTGAACCCCTGCCAATTTAACTGTATATACAACCATGAAGTCAGACTTAGAGGAAATGTACACAGTTTGGATATTAGGATTTCAAGAAAGAAAAGAAGAAGAAAAAGAGAAGAAGAAAAAGAAAAAGAAAAAAAAAGAAAGAAAGAAGAAAAGAAGTCCATGAGATTTTGTCCATCTCCTTAGACACAAAACATTCAAGGAGATTGTCGTCTTATAATATCCCTTCAAAACAAGGCACGTTGGTAAAAACCTGCAGGAATTTCAATGTGGCTTTCTATTGCTGAGATTTTACCTCCAGCCACATCACAGAAATCAGAGCTAAAACAACAATGATAGAACACTTGTGATACAAAAATGAGTGAACAAGATTTACCAAATCTCTAGACATTGGATTGAGGATAGATTTATTGAACTCTACATGCCTTGAGGTCTGATGGATACAGATGCCAAGACATTGCCCCTACTACAGAGGGTCACTGCATCGATCACTTTTAACAGCTTGCCATGAATCAATTCTCACAGAATTCGATCCATGTCAGAGGTCGATACTTAGCAGTTGATGTTCATCAAGCGACAAAGATGCTACACATGTGTGAGATGGAGACGACCCAACGGACAGGGCAAGGGAGGAAACAAACCCGAACATGGATGTTGAATGAACCGACTTTGCAGATCAATATCGTCAAGCAGGAAATCAAATGCAAAAGACAGTAATGAAATGAAAACAGGAAATCAAATGGTAAATAAAGAACCAACCATGAATTGGAAATCAAATAAGAAATAAAAATAAAAGAAAAAAGGATAAAAGCTAAGCTAATGTCGATGAAGTTAAAAGGATGGGGCATAAACTTTATACAAAAATGCAGAAAGAAAATAAAAGGGGAGATCGAAACTTGAAAGAAGAGTCTGCTAAATTGAGGTATAGGTTGAAATTTAAATTCCGATGAATTTGTGATGCTATTGGGAAGCATCATCGATTCCCATCAAAAAAAATTGAGGATCCGATGTAAATCTTCTGATCGAAACAAACATAAAAAAAAAACTACAATGCAAATGAGAAGCTGCGTATAAACAGATAGTGCAACGAAAATCAGAGAAAAATCAAGCGTATAAACAGATAGTGCAACGAAAATCAGAGAAAAATCAATAAACGTGAAAAGGAATTGTGGGAACAGATGTTCCATCATTTTTGCACAGAGGTAGGTTGATGTTGCGCAAGCAACTTAACACTGCCAGGGGTGCGTCAGTGAGGCCAAAATTAATAGAAAACCAGAGGCGTGAAAGGAGGAAAGAAAGGCCAACAGAGAGAAGAGGGGGTGGAGGCTCACCGGATTGTCTTATGCTACAGGAATTATGCAGAGAGGCTAATAACTTCGATTAATCGGGTGATCCTTCTGGAGGCTAAAGGTGAACGATTGTAACTCTGCAAAAGGTCCTGGATGAAAGGAGAGCCTAGCACTTTCCTGCTGCAGGGACGATCTGCCCCTTTCAACTTTTGGAAGGGTGAAGCGTGGATGATGCGATCTGTTGTAGGGCTCTCTTCGGGACCCCAAAATGAAGAAGGATGCAACGCTGAGATGAAAAACTGATGCCCTACCTCTTCCCCTGTGTGCCCCTTTTAAAGAAGAAGAAGAAAACTCCAGAAGGGGCTTCCGTTGCAGATGAATGGAGGAGAATCGAATGGGTGGTTGGCGATCGACGGTTTGGAGGATGGCCATGGGGGGTTCGATGATGGAGGGTTTCGGTGAGGGTAGTACGGGCCTGCGAGAGGGGGAGAGAGATGCTTCTCTGTAACCCCAATTTTTTTTTTTTTCGTTTAAAGGCTTTTTACCAAAGACGAATCTCCGTTTTTAAAGATTTTCAAAAGGGCAGTCTTTTTCAAAAGTTTTTTTTCAAAAAAAATGGTTTTAGCTAAGAGATGTTTTTCAAAAGGAGGTCTCCAAAACTATCTCTTATATATATATATATATATATATATATATATATATATATATATATATATATATATATATTTGTAAATACAAAGATTTTTTTTTGTATTTTTGACATAAAGGTTTTAAAACTTAGAAAGAAAAAAAATGAAAAAATTAAAAATTATTTTTGGAAATTTTAAGAAATATTTACAAAAGAGAGGTTTTTTGAGAATTTGGGTTCGATTTCTGAAATTTTCTTTAGAAAATGGGTTTAAATCTGGATTTTGAGAAAATATTTGAGGTTTTGAACCTCGAACCGAGAAATACAGATCATTGAATCCAAATGGACACTGGATCGACTGTCTTAGCCTTTCAGAAATTCTTTTGGTGTTTTTGCGAATTTAATTTGGAAAATTGGACAACAAGGCTCAGTCTTAGAATTTGGCATTGGATCCGGATCTAAAATCGAGTCAGATATATAAAATAAATTTAATTTCAGTAAAATCTGAGAAATAAACTAGAATTTAGATTTAAAACTGACTCAATTACTCAAAAAATGGGGCTAGGGGCAAAAAGGGAATATTTATAATATTTTGAAAAATTTGGGGTGTTCACACGGGAGTGATTAACAAAATCCCAATCCCTATACCAGACATATTTCTGGCTCCATCAAAGAACAGGGTCCAGACTGGAGATTCTTGAATGCTACAAATTCGATCATCGGGAAAATCGTCTTCTGCCTTGATCTCTTCTGACAACGAAAAGTCTGCCAACTGATCTGCTATAGACTGGCCTTTGACTGACTTCTGAGACACATACTCTAAGTCATAGCATCAGGAGAACTTTCCATTTTGCAATTCGTTCGGTAAGAAATGAATGCTCAAGGATGTACTTGAGGGAATTGAGCCTTGACAAAATTTTGATCTTTGATGCCAATAGATAATGCCTCAACTTCTGACACATCCACACTAAGGCTAGACATGCCTTTTTCATCTGAGAATATATTTTCTCATAATCGATGAAAGTCTTGCTTATGTAGTAGATGGCATGCTCTATCCGGCTGCCTTCCTCATATTGTGCAAGAAATCCGCCACAAGCATTCTGGTTGATGAAAATGTATAAAAGAAGTGGTTTTCCAAGTTCTGGTGGCTTCAAAACAGGTGGATTGAGGAGATACTGTTTGATGCGCTCAAATGAAAGTTGGCATTCTAGTCCCCACTCAAATTTCACTTCTTTTCTCAATAAGTGATTGAAGGGTTCACATCTCATAGCCAAATTGGAGATGAAGCGCCGAATCGACTGAATGCACCCTTGAAGGCTTCACAACTCTCTTAGATTGGTAGGAGACGGCATATCAATGATCGCTTTTGCCTTAGCAGGATGCACTTCTATACCTTTCTTGCTGATCATAAAGCCAAGCAATTTGCTTGACTCTACTCCGAAGACACATTTCTGCAAATTGAGTCTCAACTTGTAAAGGATAAGTCTTTCAAAAACTTTGACAAGAGCATCAAGATGATCCTCTCCCTCTTTGGATTTGACCAAGATGTCATCTACATAGGCATCCATGTTCTTGTGCATCTGGTCATGAAAAATAACTGTCATTGCTCTTTGATAGGTTGCCCCAACATTCTTGAGCCCAAACGGCATGACTGTATAGCAGAATGTACCCCAAGGAGTGGTAAAAGAAGTTTTTGATTGGTCACGAGCGGCCAGCTTGATCTGATTGTAACCTGAGTATCCATCCATAAAGGAAAACATGGCGTGGCCCACTGTGCTATCGATCAGAAGATCGATGTTGGGGAGTGGATAATCATCTTTTGGGGTAGCTTTGTTGAGATCCCTAAAATCAATACAGATTCAGACTTTGTCATTCTTTTTGGGAACTACTATGATGTTCGCCAACCATTCTGGATAATCAATAGTCTGGATGACTCCTGCCTTTAACAACTCCTCAAGTCCTTTTTTAACTTGTGGTGCCACTCGGGGATCCATTTTTTTGAGTTTTTGATTGATTGGCTAGCAGTCTGTCTTCAGCACGAGACAATGCTCGACCAATTTGGGATCTAAGCCTGGCATATCCTCATAAGTCCAAGCGAAGACTTCCTAATGTTGCTTGAGAAAATGGATGAGCCTTTCCTTCTCATTTGAACTTAAGTTGGAACCAATTTTAAGGATTTTCGGATCATTTTTTGAACCAATATTGACATCCTCCGTCAGATCTTGAACCAACGGTGACAGTTCATCCTGCTTCTGAATACTAGCAAATTCTAGCAATTCTTGAATTGCTGAGTCAAACTTTGCTAATTCTTTGATCTGCCATGTTACTTTGCTGACCTCTGCTCCTGCCTTTGCCTTGCAGATTCTGACCGGTTTGGATTTATTTTGAGAAAAATTGAGATTGATAACAAGCTTTTTGAGCAATTTAGGAGCCATGATTCTGGCAATCCTGAAAAGTGCGAAGAAGGTTTTTGAGAAAAATGAAAAAGATACCCTTTTGTACATAAACACAAAATGATGACATAGACAAAGATATAAGCGGGGATGATTGGCTCCATCATGCCGTTCTCATTTTTACCAAGGCCCCTGAAGGGCTGGTGGCCATGCTTCATCAGAAGATCAAATCCCTTCTTGGTTTTCGAGAACTGAGAGAAAAGAGGGTGATCTTTAAGAGAGACGCAATTGAGGCACCCACCCAGCTCGAAGAAGCGGGGTCCCTGCCACTGGACCACTGCGGTGATATTTTCTATTGGCTGGATTTCCTTCAGCTTCAGCATGTCCAAACTGTCACTCAAATTGATCTCATCGACTTCCCGAATGCTTGGGATGTCGGCAGTGAAAGTAGGATGTGGAATCATCGGCTGCAGGAGTCTCTCTTCCAAATCTTCTCTCAGAACAGTGGTAATCATGCCTCCCTTCGACCATTTGATGCATTGATGAAGGGTTGAAGGAACGACGTTGGCATTGTGGATCCAAGTGCATCCTAGCAAAAGGTTATATGTGGGTGGCACATTTACCACATGGAACACAACGGTGTGCATCGAGTAGTTGATGAAGATTTCAAGGAAGACTTTCCCCTTGGCTGTCTGCCCATGATTGTCGAATCCGTAGATCGTTATCGGATCTGGGGTATTGTAACGCCCCAGATTTCCAAAACAAAGCTAAGTTAAAATTTTCATGAACTTTTTTTCTTTTTTTTTCTTTGCAGCGGAACTTGGAAAAGCTTTTAGCAGCGGAATCAGACGATAATAAGTCGTCAGTTTTAGAAAAATCTGAGCACGTTGCAGGTATGTGACCAAGCAACTCATTGACCACCAAAGTATTCCATTTTATCGAAACCCACATGTTTATTATGACACTAGTGCTTGGAAAAGCAACATATGTTCAATAAAAGGAAGCAGTACAACTCTGTATAGAGAAACCCTAGAACTTGATGCCGCCTTGCTCTGCATATCGCTACGCAGGTACAACACCTGAAATCCCCATTAAACGGGGTTAAAACCACTGATGGTCCGGTAAGCAAGCAATCACACGTGCATTCAACTCAAGTAAATGCATAGATCACTCAGGGTCGCAATTTGTAATAATGTCGCTCAAGCCTCCAATTCTTAGCGTATATCGCAAGAGCCTCCTTAGGGCTATGAGTTGAACGTCCACGCAAGTCTTCATGACTTTGCATAAGCCTCTTCAGGGCTGTGAAGTTGGAATAACCGCTCAAATCTCTACAACTTAGCCTTGACCTCATCAGACTCACGAATGGATGTCTAGCTCAAGCCTTTATGCTTGGCACATCCGTATCCTACGAATCTAAGGACAACTCTCTCAGCTTCGCTTAGTCGTACGGATATCAATAGGGTTTTTTCCCAATCAGTCCAGTAGTATATTGACCATGACACCTTCACAAAGACTATGCAGGACTGAGTCAACAACGTCTATACACGCATACATTCAAAGTATCGTTGTACCTAAGCTAATGCTTTGTTTCTATAATTGCACCTTCCCCTGAGCTTAGGGGACTCATATCTGGGCGACAACGCGATGATCTGGGGGTTGATTATTCTATGTATTTTAGCTACCCCAGAGGCCTGTTGACCCCATCCCCCTAATAGGACGGTACAACATAACAGAAGAGATCCTTACTAGGTATTTGAATGCATTCTGCCACTGCAGTAGTTGGGTTCAATCCTTAGATATTTAAGGATAACCACGACATCCATACCTCTGAGTGACGGAGGCCATCAATGAACTCTATCAGGTTCGGGTGAAATGTGTCACTCAAGGTTGCGCCATCACCGTCTTCCTCGGTGAGAAATTCTGAAAAGGGCCTACCGGTGTTACAATTACTTGGCGAACATTGCATGCCTATAGGGCAGCCTTTGAGAAGTATGTACCCGACCCCAATCACCGTGGAACAGAGGTTTTATTCATATGCATGCTTAACTCAGCTCTCGGCACTTCGGCCTTGACGAGCACTTCACCCCTTTCGGTGGAAACAACACACTCTGGCTCAACGGCCCTTATGAGTCCGGTTGTCTGATATTTTACAAGGAGCATGCACATGACTCGATCTCTACGGATCGGCTACTCAGCGTATTTTTACGCAACGAGCTCAGGACCTCGTCAAGGCACTACCACTACTTCGGCACAACGACTCTTACAAGTACGGTGCCCTTACAGGTATCAAGGAGACGAGTCATTTTGACATCATTCAAACAAACGGCATCGTTGTGCCACTTAACTGATTCTGGCAACTCTTTTGCCAACCATTCCGTCAGCACCTCTCCTGCTCTATCGGCAGTGGTGTGACGAACCTTTCTACATCATAGAATGGTTCCATGAACTGGGTAGCACTCCGCTATATGACGAAGTATCTTGCTACGTTCTTTCTGAGCTATTCTTAGCTTATTTTAGAAAATTCAGCAGCACTTCCTCTTTTTAACGGAGAAAGCGTGTGTTTCTTTTATCCATTTCAGCGGCATCTCCCCTCTTTGGTGGGAAATCGCTACACTTAACTCGAGAAATGGATGTGCACCATTGTGCGTACTTTGCATCCATCAAGGTTGCAGGAACCCTGGGCCATAGTCAGGCCATACGTTGACTTAGTCTTTACGTAAAGAGCATTTTGCCAAAAAGCGAAGCCTTTCCAATAGGGGCTTCATTCGTCTAGCAAAATCTTGAACGAGGAGCGGTAAGGGAATTGCATTGGCGATTTGGAGTTGATCTCCATTTGAACGCTCATTTATGCTCTATATATGTAGTACAAGCAGAAGCCTGTGCTTTATACAGCGGTGGCATAAGGAAATGCATATACTATTGTTCGGCGTGTTTAACCGAACAAAATATTCTATATATATATTTGTAGAAAGCAGGAGCCTTTGTGTCATTCAACACGACGGCGTAAGTAAATGCATAATCGGAAGTGCCGTAATCGGAAATTGTAGAAAGCATGAGCCTTGGCATCATACGACGCGACGACAAAGGTAAGTTACATAGCCTGTGCGATATAGGACGTGTCGGCAGAATCAACAGATATACACCTAGATCCGCATCGAACGATAGTTACGAGGCGAGCGGGTGAACACCGAAGTGTTCTGAAAGGATCAACCAAGAACTAGGGCGAGATACCATTTTGAAGAATGCATATACTGCGTATTTGAACATATATATCCGACAATAGTTACGAGATGAGCGGGTGAACACCGAAGTGTCCAAAAGGGGCTCAACCGAAAACTAAAGCAAGATACTACTTCAGAAAGTATATGCTATATACAAACAATCAAATACTTGGGAGAGATGGATTAATGAAGCGAACTTACTTCAAATTGCGGAAGAAAAGACTTCTGAATAATCCAACGCTTTGAACGAGCATCGATCCTTTCGTCAAGAGGTCAGACTAGGTCAGATGAGGTCGACCTAGTTGAGAAAGAGGTAAAGCAGGTCAAGCTGCTCAACCTGAGTGATTTGAACCAAACTGGGTTTGGTACAAGTCAACTGGTTTCAGCAGGTTTGAACTCAACCCATGTAGGCTAAGTATGGGTTCAGAAATCCGAACCAAAAGTTGGACCAAAAAGGACTTTGACTTTGACTTCAAACCCAACTAGGTTCAAGTCAAGTCAACTGGGTTTGGACCAGGTCAGGTGAGCTAGGACCAGGTTAGGCAGGCTAGGACCAGATCAGTCTGGCTCAGGCCAGGTCAGGTAGGCTCAGACCCAGTGGGCTAGGTAGGTGTGAACACCCCAATTTTTTCAAAAATCTTTTTATATTCCCCTTTTGCCTCTGATATCATTTTCTGAGCAATTGAGTCTCTTTTAAATCTAAATTCCAATACATTTCTCAAGTTTTACTGAAATTAAATTCATTTTATATGTTTAAATTGATTTCGGATCCGGATCCATTGTCCGGATTCAAATCTAAGTCTCGTTGTCCAACTTTTAATTAAAATTACATAAAATACCAAAAATAGTTTTTTTAAATAGCTCGGACAGTCCATCCGACCTCCGTATGGATCCATTGCATTGTATTTCTCGATTCGAGTTTCAAAACTCGAACATTTTCTCAAAACTTGGGACCAAACCCATTATTCTAAAGATTTTTCCCCAAAATAAACCTGATTTATCATAAAAACCTCTCTTGTAAATATCTTAAAATTTTATAAAATCAGTTTAAATTCCTTAGTTTTTTTAGAACTTTGTTTTCAAAAAATACAAAAAAATGTAGAAAATTCAAGAAAAGAACAAAAAAATAAGAAAATCGAAAAGAGAAAACAATAGAAAAAATTTAGAGAAATAGGCAATCAAAACTCTTTTTGAAAAATTGTTTTGTCAAACCCTCTCTTGAAATCCCTCTTATGATTTTTTTTTAAAAAAGAGCCCCCTCTTAGGAATTTGAGAAAAATTTCAACGGCCATCTCCCGCGCACATTTTTCCCTCTGTTTCCACCTTCGATCTCCAACCATCGCATGGGTTCTCCTCCATCCATCTCCAACAATTTTTCTCTCGAAGGCTCCTCTTCTTCTTTAAAAGGGGAGCACACAGATGAATCAGGCATCCATGATTCACCTCTCCGTTGCATTCTCCTCCTTCTCCAGCATCCGTCTTCCTCTCGATCTCTTCCTTTTCAGCAGCATTAAAGAATCTCCCAAGCAGAATAAAGAGAAGGTTCTTCTATTCTCCAGAACCTCAATAACATCCGGCTGAAGCCCTACCTGACTGCTTTCAAAATCTTAAAGCTTCAGCAAACCGCAGTGAGTATCTGTTGTTCCCACCCTTTAATTCTGATTTCTTGATTTTCCTGCCTTTTTTTTTTTGCCATTAAAGCACCTTTGAGGGGATTGTGTTGCTTATTGTGACATTAATCCCTCTCTCGTGCAACATCAAGAAGGAATTTCCTAATTCCTACATTTCTTTTTCGTATTTTTGTTTTGCTTATTTTGCTCATGTTATTGGGTTCAATAAATCAATAATCTTGGCTTGGTCTTCTTGCTGATGCTAAAATTTTGCTTCCGTCTTAATCCGTGTCTCATTCAACGATTCGTCTGTTCTTTTTTTTTCCTTATTACTTGTATTGCGTTTAGATCAGTATTATAGTATTGATTCTTAAACATCATAGGCATCATCAGTTATTGTTCAAATTGCGTCGCCTGCCTAGTGCCATCCATTCATCCTTTTTTTTTCATCTGATTAAACACAAATTTGCAAGTCCCCTGACTTCAGATCTGTGTTAAGATCTTGTTCCGTCACAATCCAATACCCCTTGTTGCCTCATTACATCCCCAGTATATCTGTGCATTTTTCATATTTCCTGTCATTATGTGCCCTTTTCATTTGACATTAACTCTTGCGCCATATGCATTTTAGGCTTTGAACTGCATTTTTTTTTACATTTCATCTGTGGGTTAACTCACTGGCATTTTGATTTACCCTGTATGTCTCATGCCATGTCTCATGCCATGTCTCATTATCCTCCCTGAACCTCCTTCTGTTCTCTCCTCCTCTCACCATTTCTCTCTACCAGCATCTGATCCTTCTATTCCTTCACTTGAATTTTCCATCAGACGCCTCTGTACCCCGCCCCTTTTGTGTTTTCATCCAGCCGACTCTTGGTCGTGGCCGCCACCTCTTCAATGGTTGAAAGCTTCCAGCATAAGGGATGATTGGTCCATCTCAAGCGTAAGGCGCTACTGCATTTCAAATTGTTATGGTTGTGCACTTGTCCTTTCCATTAAAGGTCTAGGTACCTCAGCCTCTGAACGATCTTTGATAGAAACTGTGTAAGCAAATTACTGCTACTTTGGCAGTCTTCAACAAAACTTGCTGCTATTATTGCTTGATTCCCAAGTTTATTTACAAGGTTGCTGCTTGATACTGTGTAGGACACTTCATGTTGGTAAGTGCAGGCTTCACACTCATCTGGATTACTGCTAGGGTGGTTGTGTTTTGGGTGATTACATTACATCTCGCTTTCTAGCAAAGAGCTTTCACTGTGTATGCATTTATTCATGTTACTTTCTGCATTTCCTCTGTGATCCTCGATTATGGAAGAATAACCCCATTGCATATTTGTATTATGAAGTGATTTGTATTAACACTCTTATGTCCTATCATTTCGGCTGCTTCCTTAACACAAGGGTCATGGGATATTGTGGTATGATCGCAGTTCTTCAGAGCTCACCTCTGTCTTCTGGTCCCTGAATCCTCCTTGGCACAAATGGGGTTTGTCACTGCTAACGTTTGTTTGTATCTGCCCCTCATGCTTCTCAAGCAACTCCAAAAGAGACCATCTATGCTTTGCATAGAGATGTACTTGGATTAGATCCATGGGGAAAGTTTTGACTATTGTTAAACCATATGGTGACTGCTATTGTTAAACCATATGGTGACTATTGTTAAAATCATTGGATCTTGCACATAATAGCGTAGTGGAGGCTATATCAATGTATTTGGAACCAGCCGGTCAATTCCACAAATACAGAAAAGTGTCATTCTTAAAGGAAGCAATCCCTTGAATGGCATTAAAATAACCAGCCAAAGTGACCTTTTTCTCTATTTGTTTCTAAGGTTCCTACCAAGTTCTGTATAGGATTCGGTTAAAAACAAGTGTCACTGCTGTTAAAAATGAAGGTGAATTTGTGATAATTCAGAAATCGAAAAATGCTGCCATTTCAGCAGTCTCAAATCAAACACACTTAGGGATCTACATCATCTTTGCAGTGGAGCAACAGAAGTTATCATCCATCATGATGTGAAGATGACCAAATATGTTGCTTGATGAAAACCTCACTGCAAAGGTGACGGATTTTGAGCTGTCAAAAGTTGGGCCAACACTTGATCAAATCCACGTCAATACAGCAGTGAAACATCATTCTCTGTCATCCCAGCCATCCATTTCAACACCCGCACTTCATTTCACAGCACATCCTCACTTCCCTTTGAACTTAGCTTTAAGTTCAGATTAGTTCTCTGGTTAGTTCCCTGTTGGAAGAAACCATCCCAGCTTTAACACATACCTTAGAGCTTCCAGCTCTAAGCAAATCTTCCTGTCCTCCTGGTAGGCATACTTGGAGGTTTCTAAACAAGATCTGGATACAACATTCAGTAGTTGCTGGATGATTTAAAAAGCTTGTATTTTCTTTCTGACTGAGAATTATAGCCTAAATTCGGTCTGTTGAATCTGTAATTATCATTTCTTTTGTTCCAGAGTAATGTCTTCAGCAGTGTAGTCTTGGAAGTAGCTTTTATCCGCAAGAATTATCGGTCAATGCTTTATAGTTATGCATAGTGTTTACATTTAGCAGTAGTATCAGCAGTTGTATATAGAATTAGGATCGACAATGGCTGTTTGCACCTGATTTCATCTCACTGCCACTCTTTATTCACTACAACATACTTAGTATGAGTTTATTTAGCACCTAAGCTCGTTGTTGAGGATTTTCCATTAGGCCCTACATAGTGTGAACATTGTTAACATATTGGATATATACCTTTGGCACCTCATGATTATCCAGTTTAGCCTAGTATTAGCCCATTACCTTGCAAAAAAAAAAAAATCATTCCAATAGGCTCTTTCATATATATTCTCCAATGCTTTCCCATATGTGTTTGTCATGTAAAATGAGAATAGTATTTTTCTCCATTAGAATTGGCATAACCATTTGCATTTACATTTTCAACCTAATTTACTCCCTTTTCTTTTATCTTTGCATTGTGATAACTTTGTTTTGCAGGAATGTGTAAAAAGCTCGAATTTCTTTCTTAGATTAGGAAATTTTCTTATAAAATTAATTCAAACTGTAATAGTTAGATATTAATAAGAATTGTATCTTTCCTGCATTAGAATAGAATGAATGAGCATGTAAACATCATTTGTTTCATATCATTTTATCCTTTATTTCTGAAAATTCACAATGGTGAAACACGAATGGCACGTGCACCATTTCGTAAGAGGTAATTAATCCTAAGTTGATGATTTACATCAATGGCCATAGTCAGGATGTAAACAAAACTTAGGATTTTTATCTTTTATAAAATAACACTGGGTCCACACTGGACCCTTTTCAAAATTCATCATATTTTCTTTAAATATTTTCCTCTTTTATCAGAGTTTAGTTTAAAATTAACTCAATATATATATCAATGGCCATAGTCAGGATATATTGAGAGTTAATTTCATTTTAAACTCTATAAAAGCACCAAAATATGTTTTATTCTTCACCTGAATTTAAATATAGATTATTATATAATACATTCAACGACCATAGTCAAGGATGTATTATATTTTCAATCTTATTTCAAATTCATGTAAAGAATGAAATATGGTTTTCAAAATCCAATCTCAAAATTCTTTAAATTCATTCATCATTTAGGATAGAATTGCATCATATTTCCAAAATTCTCTTTTCAAAAACCCAAGTGATGTTAATATCTTCTTCAATCAATCTTCAATTCTTGTAAAATCCTATTCATCTTTTCATTTTCAATTCTATTTTATTTTCAATCTCAAAGTCCAATTTAACTTTGAGATTTCAAATTCATTTTGTATTAAAAAATTTCAATTCAAATCAGATTTCAAAGTTCAATTTGACTTTGAAATTCCAAATTCATTTTATATTCAAAACTCCAATCAAATTCGAAGTTCAATTTAACTTTGAAATTTTTGATTCATTTTTCTAAATTCCAAATTCAAAATTCTAAATTCAAAATCAAACTTCAAAAGTTCAATTTAACTTTGAAGTTTCTGATCTACCTTCTGGTTTCGAATTCAAAATTAAGTTTATCTTCTTCAAATTCAAAATCAAAGTTTGAGATTGATTCTGAATCTCAAAATTCAAGTCTTTTTCTAAGTTTTAAATCTGGGTTTTCAAAACCCAGATCCATCTTCAAAAGTCCCATTTGGACTTTTAAAGTCAAAAGTTAGATCAACTTGGATCTAGATTTCTAAATACAATCTCCACTTTTTGGATCTCAGACTTCAGATCCAAACCCAGTTTAGGATCTAGAATCCAATTCCACTTTGGATCTCAGACTTCAGATCCAAATCCATTTTAGGATCCAGAACCCAATTCTACTTTGGATCTCAGACTTAAGATCCAAATCTATTTTAGGATCTAGAACCCAATTTCATCTTGGATCTCAGACTTTAGATCCAAAACCATTTTAGGATCCAGAACTCAGTTCCACTTTTGGATCTCAGACTTCAGATCCAAAATCCATCTTAGGTTACAAAGTCCAACTCTATCTTGGATCTCAAATTTCAGATCCTAAACCCATTTTAAGATCCAAAATCCATCTTAGGATACAGAGTCCAACTCTATCTTGGATCTCAAATTTCAGATCCTAAACCCATTTTAAGATCCAAAATCCATTTTAGGATTCAGAATCCAATCCCATCTTGGATTCCAGATCTTGGATCTAATTCTATTTAGGATCCAGAATCCAATTCCATTTCATTTCCAGATTTAAAGTCCAAATCCATTTTTTAGATCTTATCCAAACATCCTAAATCCATTTCTATTTTTTACCATTTGGACTTCTCAAATTCATCTTGATTTCAAATTTTAAATTTAAATTCCATTTCAAATTTTATCTCTTCTCCTAAATCTAAGTTCAAAGTCCATCTTCTAAACTTTGAAAATTTCCTTTCTTTCCCTTTTATCTCAGCTTTAAATCATTCTCTTTCCAAAATCAAGATTTATTCTTCCAACTCTAAATTACTTCAAAGATTTAGAACTTCTCTGATCTATCTCAAGTTCTAAGTTAGATTCAACCATTCAGAAATCATTTCTTTATTCTATTATCAAGTGTATCTCAGAAATACTTGGAAATTTTTCAAAAGAACATACATCCTTGCATTGCACAAGCATGATTTTTTGTGTATTTAGACTTAGGATAAATTCTTAGATAATATTTAGGCAAAGTAAAAAGGCATAGATCGATTCTTGGTTTGATTACCCCTGGTAAAGGCGCCAGGAACGGTCGAACCTCGTACCGATGAGCGAATCCCGTCTCTCCATTTTCCCGCAAATATTTTCAAAACGGAGGCGAGTAATTTTTTCTAAATATTTTCAAATCAAGGTCAAGTGAGACCCCGCAAAAGAGTTCCTCTCTCTTCTCTTTCTCTCTTTTATCTTCTCTCTTCTTTTCTGTCTTTTATTTTCTCCCTTCAAAAAGGAGAAATGGAGGTCAGAAAGAAAAAAGAGAAAGAAGAGAGAGAAACCACAAGAGAGGAAAAATTTTGTGATGATCACAGTAGGGGAGGTTTGGAAAAGGAGGAGAGAGAGAGGCTAGACGATTTTTCAAAGAGGGGGTCTCGTCTATTTATAGATTCTGAAATTTGAGCCCCAAGTTTCAAAATTTTCATTTTAGTCTATAGCTTTTTCAAAAATTTAATTTGATCTTATCCAGATGAGTCACTGATCTTATCCAGATGAGTCATTGATCTTATTCAGATGAGTCATTGATCTTATCCATCTGACTGTTTGATCTTATCCAGAAGGAATATTCCATCGAATATTCCCTGGAAGGTGCTGAAAGGCTCTGAAATATTCTAGAATATTTTCTGAGAAATATTTCTGTGGGTCCCACCAATATTTTTGTGGGTCCCGCAAAAAAGTTGAGTTTTCGACATTTTTTCCGAAAAAATCTAAATAGGCCATTATCTTCGTATTGACGTAACTAAGAAAGTTGGCTCGTACGAATCTCTTGATTTTGTTCAGGTAGGAAGTTATGGCTTCCAGAGTGCTTGATCATATATTCATGAAGATACAAATATCCTAAGTATATTTGGATCGCAGGAATCAGTTTGATTCGCTTTACGGTAAAAATGCTATTTTTCACTGAAAAATGCCTCCAAAATTTATTCAGAGTTTGAACTGAAAAATTACGGGTCTTACATCATTACCCCCTTAAAGGAATTTTGTCCGCGAAATTCAGTTAAGAGTACTAAGTGCATAACTCGGGATATTTCTCCCATATGTTAGATTCATAATGTTATTCGCTTAGTTCAACATCGTATTTATTCCAATCATAACCTCATATCATGATTCACGATCGATGAGGTATGGTTCTCATATCTGAGTTCAAATTACACTCTAACAACGGCAATTTTGTTAAATCAATATTCTTTCAATCGGCTATCAACATAGCCATCTTGTGTAACTATTTCATACACATAGATCATTCTTTTAGAGATTAACCATATTGGAATAAGTCCCATGTCAGACTACTTGGTATTGGAAATGTACCTCCTCACAGGTTCGCCCTCGTCAGACTTACCTGATATTGAATCAGTACACCCTCAAAGAATCATACTAGTCAAGCTACTGATTTTGGAACATATACACTCGCACGGAGCTGTATACCCTCATAGGCTCACTCTGGCTAGACGATCTGATCTTGAATATGTAAAACCTCACAGGACTCTCTTCTTGGGAACAATTCCTCGATGGTTTATTTTATTAAGTAACTTTTAGCGTTCTAATTACGCAAACTTAATTTCTCAATCATGGGGTCTATAGCCATCAACTTTTGGGTATAAGCACTTAAGATTTAATTTAACAAATCCAACATTACTTTAGAGAACAAGGATACACATCGATCCAGATGACCGTACACAAGATCATACGCCTCTTGTCTCAAGCATTCATTGGATCTTGTCTTTCGATAGCTTTTTACCCATTACAACTCTATCTATCAAGGTATTTAGATTCCTTGATATGATCATTATCTGTGAGTTATTCGACTGTTACTGCATAGACACGACCTGCCACAGGGTTTTGCTTTGCCTTGGGTAGTGACAGTCGTTGTTGTTGAGAGGGTCCTCCATATCCCATATTTCTCCGTTGAAGATCTGAGGCCTTCTTGTGACGATCTCTTACACGATGCTCTGGTTTTCCGCAATACAGGCAACCTCCTGTATCGCGAGGGCAAACCCCTCCGGAATGATCTGAGCTATACCTCGGGCATCGAAAATTAGACAGTTGGTAGGGCTGATTGGCTTCTACAATCTGCAATGGCCGCTCGGCCTGTGGAGTAAAGTTGTTCTCTTGAAAATCCCTCTTATAAAAATATGGTTGTGATTCCTGGCCACTGGGGAACGTCCTCTTGTTGTTCCCATTACTTGTTATCGGTCACATTACTACGACCCCTTTGCATCGCTCCCAGTCTATGCTAATCTTCGAAGTTGCTGCCATAGCGGCTTGAAAAGTCTGGGACATGCTGGTTATAACTCGAGATCGTAACCCTTTCCGAAATCCGTTGATATATTTATCTGCTCTTTCCTGGTCTGTGTCAAATGACCGAGAGCAGTATCGCTCAAGGTTCTAAAACTTGGTAGTATAGTCGATGAGACTTATACTACCCTTCTCTAGTTCCAGGAACTCCATCTTTTCTTATTTCTAGAGTGCAACGGAAAGTAGTTATTCAAGAAAGTTCTCCGAAAATCATCCCAGGGGATGACTTCAAGCTGAGAGAACTGGATGATCTTAGTGGTATCCCACCACTTTCGTGCATTATCCTTCAGCCTATATGTGCCAAAGTAGGTCTTCTTTTCTTCTGGTACTCCCAGTACCAGAAAGGCACGTTCTGTCTCTTCGACCCAACTCTCTGCCAGTTCAGGATCGGCTCTACCGGCGAAGACTGGCTGATCGAGCTTGAGGAATTTTTCATAGGTTATTCCCCCAAGGTTTTCGTTTCGAGGTACGACTGGTTCTGACCTTGTTTCACAGATGACAGTAACCAGATTGTTGAGCGATTCTAGCAAGAATCCTTGAGTATGGGACTCCTCACTCGACATGATTCTCCTCGTCGTAGGAGCCATTTATCTATCACATACAAGCAACGTGTTTTAGTTTCTCAATGTATATATCGAAGCAAATCTTTATTTACTTAATATACATTACATTCTAAGCATCGCCTTAAACAAAACGTCATGCCGTACTGGCAGACTTTAGGCGTTTGTTATCATCACAAAAATTTTCCCGTCTTCCTTTCCCTGCGGAAGAGAGAGGGAAATGACTTTGCGATTCAAACTTGACCGGATTTTTGAAATTGTTTTGAAATACTCGCCTCCGTTTTGAAAATTGCGAGAAAATCCATGGGATGGGGCTCGACCTGTCGGTACGAGGTTCGACCGTTCCTGCCGCCTTTAACAGAGGTAATCAAACCAAGGACCAAAATCGTGCTTGACTTAGCGAAATTATCGAAATTATGTTCTATCCTAAATGCACAGGGAATTCAAGCATGTGCTATGAGGTTTTGTAAAATGGCAAGTTGGAAAAACATGATGTATGCTTAGAAAACATTTGGAGTTGAAAAGAATTTCTCAGAAAAAAGATGGAAATCAATCTCTCAGGAAACTCAGACAAAGAAGATTTGAAATCTCGAGAAAGTTTAAAAAGATTTGAAAAATATTGAAGAAATGAGAATCTTGAGAAAATGGAAAGAATTCTTGAGAAAAGATGAATACTTGAAAAGGAAAACACTTGTCAGGAAAACTCGGACTTTGAGAATTTTCTTACAAAAATGATGGAAAATTTATAGAAAAACTCATTGGAAAAGGAAATTCAAAACTTAGGAAATTGAAATCCTAAGAATATTGTCTTTGAAGTATCTGAAAATCGACTTTGATTCTTGAGAAAGATGAGAAATTCCCTTTGAAAAGCATCTTAAAAAAATAATATTTTCAGGGAAAATCACGGGAAAACTTTGACTTGGGAAATCCAACTTCGGAAATCTTCATAGTTTCTTGAGAAATCGATTTCCAGGGAGTGAAAATTTCTTGAGAAAATCATGAGAAAAACAGATGATGTCATGATGCAGATAATTTGAATGAATGAATGCACTTTGAAAAGATTTTCTGAAAAATTTGTTGGAAAAATGTGTTTTAAGTCAAAATAAATCCTTCACATATTCTGATTGTGGCCATGAATATGTTCAGGGTTTATTTGAGTTAATTCACAATATTTTGAAAAATTGGAAACATGATGTGCATTTTTAAGATAGCCTAAGAGTGTCGGCTCAATGTGACTGGTAGAAAGATGATGGATCTGGGTCTCATCCATATTCCGACTAGGGCCGTAAATATGAACTCCACCGAGTTCATCAACTCTCTAAGAGTTGGTGTACGTGCCATTCGTGTTCATCCACGGTGATTTTGCAAAATGAGATATATGAATCATAGAATCAGGATATTGCTGAAATCAAACTACATGAGATGCATCCTAATCTAAGCAGTAAAAGTAAATATTATTCCAAGTTTGATTGTTACATCTCTGACATAAGTCAACATAAATGAAATCATAAAAAAAAATACATGGTATAAAAGAATCAGCATTCTTCTGCAAAATGAGAATTAGTACAAGAAATGGATATACAAGGAAATGGGCATATATGGAACATGTACAACGAAGATATATATATATATATCAAAATGCTAAAATTTATGCTAAATGACATGTAACAATGGAGATGTATTTATATGAGAAAATAGCTACATGAATGCTTATATATGGAAACAAGTGCACATGAAGATACACCTATATATAAGTAATATATATCTATATATATATACATATATACATATATATACATATATACATATATACATATATATATATATATATGTATATACATATATATATATATATATAGATATATATACGTATAATGAGAAAATATATATAATAATTGAAATGGGTAAAATCAGAAAATACAAGGTATATACAGTTTCTATAGGTGATTTCACAATACCGTAATTCCCAAATTATAACATATTTCTCAGTAAAATTGGTTATGGAGCTTCCCTTTATATCAATAACAAAGCGTGCAAAAGATGGTCTAGAGATCATGAATGGATATGGATATATCCGTTCATGAATATAGTCGATTATCAAGACTGCATACCTGCAGAAAAGAGAATGAGTAAGGATACAAAGGTGATACTGTAAGTGATGGCTGTGAAGGGTGATAGGTGGAGGCTGTTAAGACACAGCACAGTGATAGTGCTGGATCGTATAGAGTATTGAAATATAAGCCTTGATGATTTTAGGGGTTAGAACCAGATGGATAAGGATGATGATGATTGGGCATCAAAGACAGGAAATGACAAAAAGAAGAAAAAAACATGATCAAAAGAATGCTGTCAAATGAAAACAATGCTGTAAAATGATTATAAGAATGTAAAACAACACACAGGACATTAAGAAAATGATCAAAAGAATGGAAAACAGGGAAAATAGGCATTCAACATAGCAAACAAAGAATGGAGAAGCAAAAGAGAAACAAGAACAATACAGGAAAATTGAATACAAAATATAATAAAGTATTAAATGAAGAAACAAGAATTTTAATGAATTCAAAACAAAGGAAATTAAAATTACAGGAAATCAGACAAGGAATCAAAACAGGAATTTGAAAATGACTAAAACGCCAAGGAAAATAAAGAGAATCGGATGAGTGAACAACAGGATATCATGTGTGATGAAAAACATAACAAAACAAAAAATGAAAGCAAACAGGGAATTATTTGACAACAGGAAATTGAAAAGCAGGAAAATGATTTGTAAACTAAAAAAAAAACAGGAAATCATTCGTAAATTGAGACAAAATATAAAACTTAAAACAACATCAGACTATGCATTGAACCAGGAAACACTTGAATTGCAAAAGACGAAATTGAAATGCAACGTGAAACAGGAAATTCAAAGTTTAATGCGATGAATGAAAACAAAACGCAGAACAACGAATGAATGAAGATCATGAAAATGAGAATCCTATGCTATAACAACTCAATCCAGAAATCTAACTAAAGAATCAACGAAAGAACAGAAGATCAAACGATGAAAAAAAAAATCAGAAAATAACAAATAGAGAGTTCGATCTATATTTTTTTTTTGTTTTTTTTTTACACAGAAAAAAGTGAGAGAAAAGAAGACGACGATGAATGTAGAAGATGAAGACGAAGAAGAAGAAGAAGAAGAAGAAGAAGAAGAAGAAGAAGAAGAAGAAGAAGATGAGGACTTACAATGTGGCTGGAGCTCTGCCGTAGAAAAATGAGGGTCGATTTTTTTTTCTTTACTGGTGAACTGAAAGGGGATGGGGAAGTGCAGGATCTTCTGCTGGTGGGCTGAGGGGAAGAGGACGGCAGCCTGCTGGACCTCTGCTGCGGCTGAGCTGAAGGTGGATGAGAAGCAGCTGCTGGATCCCCTGCGGCTGGGCTGAAGATGAATGTTGAAGCCAGCTGCTGGATCTAATGTCTTGTAGGCTACAGAAAAGGGCGATTTTGCAACTACTGGATTGAAAGAAGATGGGGAAGTGTTGGATCTCTGCGTCAAATGTCCTGCTGAAGGAGATGCTAACCTGTGATCATCGCAAAATTTTTCCTATTCTCTTGTTGGCTTCTCTCTCTTCCTTCTCTTTCCCTTTTCCAACCTCTATTTTCCTCCTTTTTGAAGGGAGAAAAATAAAAGACAGAAAGAAAAGAGAGAAGAGAAAAGAAGGAAAGAAAGAGATAGAGAAGAGGAACTCTTTTGCGCGGTCTCACTTGACCTTGATTTGAGAAAATATTTAAAAAATAACTCGCCTCCGTTTTGAAAATATTTGCGGGAAAATGGAGAGACAGGATTCACTCGTCGGTACGAGGTTCGACCATTCCTGGCGCCTTTACCAGAGGTAATCGATCCAAGGATCGAATCTATGCCTTTTGCTTTGCCTAAATATAATCTAAGAATTTATTCTAACTCTAAATGAACAAAGAGTCATGCTTGTGCTATGCAAAGATGTATACTCTTTTGAAAATTGATTTAGAAATTTCTAAGTATTTCTGAGACAAACTTGATAAGGGAATGAAGAAATGATTGAATCTAACTTAGACCTTGAGATAGATCAGAGGAGTTCTAAGTCTTTGAAAGAATAAATCTTGACTTTGGAAAGAGAATAATTTAAAGGGGAAGGAAAGGAAATTTTACAAAGGTTTTGAACTTGGATTTAGGAAAAGAGATAAAAAAAAGTGGAATTGAATTTAAGATTTGAAATTTGGAATGGATCAGAGAAATCCAAATGGTATAGAAATGAATTTAAGAAATCTAGACATGATTTGTAAAAGGATTTGGAAATGAACTGAAATTGGATTTGAAAGTTGGATTTGAGAATGAAATTTGATTTTGAAATCTAGAATTCAAATCCGAAGTTTGGATCTTAAGATGGATTTAGATCTGAAATCTAAGATTAAAAGTAGAATTGGATTGTGGATCCAGAAAATAGATTTGAATCTGAAGTCTAAGATCTGAAGTAGAATTGGGTTCTGGATTCTAAGATGGATTTGGATCTGAAGTCTGAGATCCAATGTAGAGTTGGATTCTGGATCCTAAGATGGGTTTGGATCTGAAGTCTGAGATCCAAGGTGAAATTGGATTCTGGATCCTATAAGGAAATTGGATCTGAAGTCTAAGATCCAAAGTGAATGTTGAATCCTGGGTCCTAAAATGGATTTAGAATTGTTTGAATTAAGAACATTCAAGTTTTGAATCGAACTTGGAATATGAATTTCAAAGTCAAATGGGACTTTGAATTTGAAATCTGAAGAAGATGAATCAAGAATTTCTAAGTTGGAATTGAATTTGGAAAATGAAATTTAGAATTTGAATCTTGAATATACAAATGAATTTCAAATTTTAAATTGGACTTGAATTTTGAATGGAGTTTTGAATATAAAATGAATTTGAATTTTCAAAGTCAAATTGAATTTTGAAATCTGATTTGAATTTGAGTATAAAAATGACTTTGTATTCTCAAAGTTAAATTGAATTTTGAGATTGAAAATAAAATTGAATTTGAAAATGAAAGGATGAATCAGATCTGATAAGAATTGAAGATAGATTGAGGAAGGTATTTACACCACTTGGAGTTTTTTAAAAAAGTAATTTTGAAAATATGATGCAGTTCTATCCTAAATGATGAATGAATTTGAAGAATTTTTGAAATTGGATCTTGAAAAGCTATTTCATTCTTTAGATGAATTAAAACAAGATTGAAGATATAATATATCTTTGACTATGGTCATTGGATGTATTATATAATAATCTATATTTAGATTCAGGTGAAGAAGAAAACATATTTTTGTGCTTTTATAGAGTTTAAAATGAAATTAACTCTCAATATACCCTGACTATGGCCATTGGTATATATTGAGCCAATTTTAAGTTAAACTCTAATAAAAGAAAGAAATATTTGAAAATATGATGATTTTTGAAAAGAGGGATCCAGTGTGGATCAAGTGTTATTTCATAAAAAATAAAAATACTAAGTCTTGTTTACATCCCGACTATGGCCGTTGATGTAGATCATCAACTTAGGATTAATTACCTCTTACGAAATGGTGCACGTGCCATTCGTGTTTCACCATTGTGAGAATTTGAGAAATAAGGCGAAAATGTGTGAAAACGGGTAATTCATGATATTTACAATGTTCATTCATTCTATCTAAAGCTGGAAGTGAAAATATTTTCATTATATCTAATTATTACATTATGAGAATGAATTCTGAAGGGATGAAAAAAATATCTAATTTGAAAAAGGGAAACTTATAATCCTGCAAAACAGAATTAGCTCAAAGGGGAATGGAAGATATCATATCAAAGACCTATATGCATATACATAAGTGGGATGTCATGGTGAAGAGGAATAAGTATATATTCACATTTCAATGACAAGAATGATGTTTATATAATGTCTTATATCTATATGGGAATGAGATGAGGTTTATGCTGCAGTGGTGCTGTATATATACATAAAAGGTGTTTATGAAGTAAAGATGCAAGATGATGTGAATATGATAATCTACAGAGCACTATACAACCAATATCCGAAGGGTAAATGTGACAGCCATGTGTTGTATATGACATGCAGAGATAACAGTGGATGCATAGCTATAATGAATAGCGTAACTTGCAGAAAATGCAAGTATGTGGTTTTAACTAAATGCGGAAATGTATATATGCGAGACAGACCAAAACACAAATGAAACCTTGGCATAGCATGAAACTATGGTAAGCAGTATAAGTAACTGATGGGGCTCAATATAGCAGCATTATTAATATCTTCATGGTGAATCATAATGAATTCTAAAGTAAAATCTCACAAAGTGGGGATTTACCTTAGATCGGACAAGTCATTCATAAACAGAACATATTAAATTTCAAAGGAAGTGGATGGAAAAGAATCAGCCTTACGAATCCCATCTTTAACAAGACGAACACCTCCAGTGAGATTGGAAAGTTATGAGGAACATATTTGAAGATTCTCATTTACACACTGGTTTGTCAAGATTTTCTGAATGTAACTGAGGATAATCATATAACATGGGCGAACAATCTCCAACAAATAATTGCTGCCACTCCAGCCATACTTTCTGCAGCAGAAAATTTCAAGGTGCTGTCAGCATATATTTTACCAGAGATTGGAGCAATTTACAGGTAGTAAATGTTTATGACAGGGGACATGTTATATAAGATAGCAGTGAGAAGAAAAACAAATTGCAAAAATAGAAAAAGACAGGGAACCAAAACTAAAGTTACGAAGGTTACTGCAAAGGGTTAAATAACCCAGATGCCAGAAGAAGGGAGAATGATTGAGATGACCAATGACATTAACAAAGATAAACTTAAGATGGAAATGCATTATGCTGTGCAGACAATTGATATGTGAACATTGAGTGTTGTACTCTTGACTAACATATAACGATGTATAAGAAAAATTCAGAGATCTATTTACATGAATATAAGGATGTATATGCCATGAATCAAATCACAGATACACGTATGGATATGTAACAGTGCAGAGATGGGAAAGGCTAATGACTACGTACGCTTCAAAACAACCTACTAACAGATTTGTTAAAATTGAGAGACAGAATCAACCAAGTATAAGACATAAAGCAATACTTTACGAAAATTCTAGGAGGTATGTCCAAGTTAAATTCAAATTAGGGAGCAAAATAATTGATGCAAATAATCATATTGGAGTTAATGTAACACGAAGTTATGAAGCAAATTAGAACCAAATGGGTTGCAGTATTGAAAGAAATGTAACATAAAAGTCAGCGAAAGCACCCAAGGAGGCAAAACCTCCAGGATATATATATCTTATTGGAATTCGCAGTTGATACATACCTGCAGCCCCTTATTCCAGCATTTTTGACAGTTGGGTCCCCAATGAATTCGCACAGCACTAATCATGTAGTTGTAATAATACTATAACAGATACGAGCTTACCATAGCTCGTAAGCATGTGGAGTATGATTCCACAGTAAAACATTTAAATTCTTTTAAATAATGAGGAATCACCTATTTTACAAGCAAAAGAAAAGAGTTTCTAACAGTTAATAGCGATGCCCATCAAGTGTTGATATGAATTTATCTCTGGAAAATGAAATTAACTGATGCCCCATCTCAGAATTTGTAACGCATGGTGAATGTGCAGGGTGGCTGATGCCGATTTCAGCAATAGCTCCGTCCCAAGCCATATCTGATTCATCTGAATGATGTAGTAAAAAAATACAAAAATAAAACAAATAATGGCCATAACCAACCACAGGAAAATAACCAAACGTACCAGACATCTCAAAGTAATGGTGAAATTCCTCTTGAACCAAAGGCATATATCAAATTCATTCGATTTCCACTCCTCGGCTTCTGAATCTATGGATTGGTTATATTCGAACTCAAAAAGCAAAATGCAGTCTTAATTCCATCAATGAGAAATCTGAATCCTATTAATAAGACCTCATGCATAAGCTATGGAAGATAAGAGGTTGTGAAACAAGATTAAGTGTAAACCCATTCCTGCATTTCAGAAAAGGAACTTTTGGTCAACTTTCATTATTTGATATGAAGTGGAAATAACTAGCTAGAAGAAATGAAATAGGTAATATTGCAGGAATAGAACAAGAAAAATCAAATTCATAGCTATATATATATATATATATATATATATATATATATATATATATATATATTTTTGGTATTGCTGATGAAGCCAACTCCTCAGCTAAAGTCAAGTGGGAATCGATTATTCTCTTCACAGATTGAGAATGGCTCTGCACCACTATAATCTTTAATATGCCCTAACACCTGCAACCCTGCAACTCGAAAAGACATATCAGCAATGGTCCTGAAATAAAAAAAAATTACACAATATTGAATATGAATTCCTGAAGGGAGGTGGACGCATTGGAAGAGTCAGAGGCAAAACTTACTCTTCCGCAATCTGAGCTTTCAAAGATACATTGAAATGATCAATATACTGTAAAATCTGTATAGAGGTCTGGGTACGCACCATTACCTTCCCTTTTACATCGGTAAAACCTTGTTTGAAACTCCGACCCCAAAGTAAAGCACTCAATTTTTTTCTTGAATGATGGCGAATTATCCATTTCCCAAATATGCAAATTAAAGAATTACTAATGATTGATATGCAGGGCTTATCAAATATCATCACCAACAGACTTACAAAAGGCATAATATGCTTAATAATCAGAAAAGGAAATACTGGGCGTGGGTGAATTGGAGTTCATCTGTTTTGAAAAGAGCAAGACAATTGTGGATTAAGATGATATGCCTGGACCAAAAATTTCTCGCAGAGAGGCTCACCCATCACACATCACTCCTGCGCAAGTCCCATCAGATCTTGACAAAATTTTGCCCCAACCTCAGAATACCAATCAGCATCCACCAAACGACATATGAGTTGAAATCTCATAGAGCTAAGCTTTAAGGCAGCTAGGTATAATCAAAACCCATAAGCAGATTTGCAGAGGAAACTAAAAAAAAGACAACTCGGATGATAAAGATCTATAATAAATGTCAAAGACAAGAACATAACTAAAAATGAAAACAGATGGACAATGATGCTGAGATTGAAACTTTGAACAATATCCTAAAATCTGAAACAGAGGATGATGCTATATAACATGTAACAAAAGGGAAAGCGGGAGATCGAAATATGATGGATGGTTAAGATTGATAGAACAACAACAAGAAAACATCAGCAGGATAATAGGAAGTTGGAACATACAGATTCAGATAGACATCTTATTTGATCTTAATCTGATGCGAAAATTCCATACCCGATCTAGATCACATGTTGGATCAACAAGCAAATGAAATAGTGTATTAAAATGCTACACGCTAAATACAAATAGGAATCTGCCAATGAAATATTCCAAGAATACAAAGAGGAAAACCCAAAAAAATAAGAACAAGATCAACAAAAAAAAATAAAAAAGAAGGAAAGCAATCGATAAAGACATTACTGGACTTAACGTATGACAACATAAGCTGCCATTAGAAACAAGAATTTTAGAAACAAATTATAAAAGAAAATGTAGGAACATAGATGTTCCGTTTGTTATAGCACAGAGATGGGTCGAAATAGCTATGAGCGTTTCGAACCCATCTATAGTGCGATAAGGAGGCGATCAATAAGGGAACACAAGAAATTTAGAGTTACAGACAATAAGAGAGGGGAAGAAAACTTACAGAGATGCCGCAGAGGCTCTAAACGACAGCGTAAAGCTCTCTTTCCCTATGGCAGAAATCTCTTGCTAGGAGAGATCTGCTTATTTGATCAGTGCAGAGGATGATTGAGTGATTTCCTTCGGGCGAGGGAGAGCAGAACTGATTGCTGCAGGGATCTAAACCAAGGAGGGCCGGATGTTGATCGAGCTCCTTGGCGGTGCCTTTGTAATGGAGTCGGCTTATCTTAGTCGGTGGAGAAAGCCAGGGGAAGAAGCAAGAAGGGAATGATGCCGAAGTAAAGAATCGTCAAGGGGAAGGATGGAGACTGATTGTGAAGAAGGGTGCGGGGGTGAGAAGCGGTCCGTGAAGGAGAAGAAGGTGGAGGGGTGATAACGGGTGAAGAAAATGGATTTCTGGATGTCTTTTTAAGGGAAAACAAGAAGGCTCGAGAAGGGTGAGGCCGTTGAAGATGAGCGGTTGAGGCGGATGGCCTTGGCGATCGATCGAGTCCGATGGTGAGGAGGCTTCCAGAAGGTTTTTGGGGATGGAGGGAAGGAAAGAGGGGGAGATGGCTAAGGGTTTCACCAGGGGAAGCGAAAGGAAAGGCGAGAGTTAGGGTTTTCAAAACCCTAACTCGACTCTTAAGTGAAAAATAAAGTTTTTTTTTTCGAAAAGGAGCCTCTTTAAAAAGTCTTTTTCAAAAATGGGTTTCCAAAAAAAAAAAAAACATTTTTTTTGAAATTTCCTTCATTTATTTCAATATTTTTATTTTATATTTTGGAATGAAAATCCAAGACTTTACTCTACAAAGATAAAACCCTAATTTTTTTATCTTTTATTTTATTATATTTTTTTTTTGTATTTTTGGAATGAAAATTTGAGAAAACAAAGACTAAACCCTAATTTTTTTGTATTTTTCTAAAAAGAATATTTACAAAAGTATTTTCCTGAGAATTTCATATCATTTCAGGGAAATTTATTCAGAAGAATGGGTTTGGACCCAGGTTTTCAGATAATGTTCGAGTTTTGATACTCAAATCGAGAAATATGATTTGATGGATCCAAACAGATGTCGAATGGACTATCCGAGCTATTTAAAGGCTATTTTTGGTATTTTCTATAATTTAAATTTAAAATTTGAACAAGGAGATTTAGATTTGGATCTGGACAATGGATCCAGATCCGAAATCAATTTAAACATATGAAATGAATTTAATTTCAATAAAACTAGAGAAATGAACTGGAATTTAGATTTGAAATGACCCATTTGTTCAAAAAAAATGATATTAGGGGCAAAAAGGGAATATTTAAAAGATTTTGAAAAATTTGGGGTGTTCACAGATGCCCCTCTTTGCTACTAAGCCGGTTGAAAGCCGAGCTTAGTGTCAAAGATAACACTCCAAATTTTGAAAGAAAATGCTCCAGTCAGCAAATTTGAACTGGGTGTGGAAGAATCATTTTGAAAAGATGGTTTTTCGGGCTTAAAACCGTATCTTGAATGGCTTTTGGGAAGACGAAATCCTCGGAAATGATATGACTGAATAATAGAGATGAGGAAATCGTGATGGAACTTTGGGTGAAGATCCTGAAGTGATGAAAAGATAAGAATTTCGATCAAGTCTCACGGGTGAGGCGAGATCAATCTTCGTGGAATGACTCAGGTTTAGTCCTTAACCTGGATGGGATGAATATATATTAAAATAACCTAAATGGGGGAAGGAATATATGAGGACTTTGATGGGATATTTTATGAGAGAAGGCCTTGTGAGATGAAGCTCAAATAGGATTTTATTCCGGATGGATATACAAAGCATGAATTCCTCGATGGGAAGAACCATGATGGGACTGGAGGAAGAAATACCTGGTCGAAACGAGAATCAGGTTTAACCCAAACCTGAAAAAGGAAGATACCTCGAGGGGCGAGGTTCAGGCTTAACCCTTAACCTGAAGGGGACGACCATATGGAATCCTCGAGTGAAGAGACCATGATGGGACCTTCGGAGTTTGGACGAACAAATCCGAAAGGGGTTTGCGAAAGAAGGAAGGAAATGGGGTTCCCTAAAGTTTTGAAAAAGTGATCAACTTGGACGTCTCATTGTTGAGACTAAATCAGCTTTTGAATTTAATGACCTCTCGCAGGAAGTACAGGTTTTGACACTTAACCTGAGTTGGAACAACCATACGGATTTCTCGAAACCGTGATGGGACAGGAAGAGATACTTTTAATTGAATGAAGCAATTATTCTGGGAAATGTAAGAGATGGAAAATAAGTAGATGTGAGACAAAATGAACGATGAATAAGGTAACAGGAGGCGAATCTTTCGATGGGGTAAAAGATGAATAAGCCAAGCCTCTTATCAAGGAGACGAATCTATTGACAAGGCGAAAAGATAGAAGAGTACAAATCCTTTGGACAGGAGAAGGTGAGAGCGAGAATATGAAGATGGCGATGAAGATGGCAATCCTTTTAGCGAGGAGAAGGTAAAATATGAAGATATGAAGATGACAATAGTAAGAAAAAGGCGAAATGTGAAATAAAAAGAAGGCAATCATTTTAACAAGGAGAAGGCAAGATATGAAATATGAAGGAGGCAATCCTTTTGACAAGGAGAATGTAAGATGTGAAATATGAAGAAGGCAATCCTTTAAACAAGGAGAATGTAAGATGTGAAATATGAAGAATGTAATCCTTTTAACAAGGAGAATGTAAGATGTGAAATATGAAGAAGGCAATCCTTTTGGTAAGGAGAAGGCAAGTCTCTTGACAGAGCGAAAAACGAAGAAGGCAATCATTTAATCAAGGAGAAAGGCAAATCTTTTGACAACGCAAAAAGACAAGGAAGGCGATCCTTTTATCAAGGAGAAGGCAAGTCTCTCGACGGAGCGAAAGACGGAGAAGGCAATCCTTTTATCAAGGAGAAGGCGAGTCTCTCGATAAAGCGAAAGACGAGGAAGGCAATCCTTTTATCAAGGAGAAGGCAAGTCTCTCGACAAAGCGAAAGACGGGGAAGGCAATCCTTTTATCAAGGAGAAGGCAATCCTTTTATCAAGGAGAAGGCAAGTCTCTCGATAAAGCGAAAGACGAGGAAGGCAATCCTTTTATCAAGGAGAAGGCAAGTCTCTCGACAAAGCGAAAGATGGGGAAGGCAACACCAAGATGTATCAAAACAGATGTCAAGTTCTTATTTCTTTATCAGGAAAGCTGGAAAATTTTGCCAAAATGATAAAATTTACAGTTGCTTCAAGGTAATTTTAAGGTAAGCACTTTTTGGAAGATGTTCCCTTTTCCACCTAGAGTATTACCCCCAACTAGGTTAACTCTATAGAATCCAGGATCAAAGTCAAATTTAGTTGTTGGTCTTCTTCAAGGATGCTATCAATTTCCTTGATATGAAAGAAGAGGAAATATTCTTAGCTTCATAAAAGTAATTGAATGAAAAGATATTGATAGAAGAATTTCACATAGATAAAGAAAATTCTTTGCAGTTTGGGCAGTTTGATATCCTGGGTACTTTCCCATGATGATCTTTTTGCACTCTTTTGAGTCATGGGGCTTTCTTGGGCTTTTACATCATCCTTCATTTTAGAGATGTCCTGACTTTTCTCTCTTTTTTGGGGAAGGGTACGTCACAAACTCCTTCATCTTGGAGATGTTCCGATCCTTCATTTATCTCAGGGATTATATATGATGGTATTGACTCAAAGGTATTTAGATGATAGCTGGAATCAAATATCTTTTACGGTTTGTCGGTAGGTCCATCATATCCGCCTTCATCTCGACGGTGATCCGAACTTTCCCTGGAAGGATCCGTCACAAACTCCGTCATCTTGGAGATGTTTCAAATCTTCTTTAGCCCCGGGGGTCTACTTGCTTAATTCGCCTTCATCTTGACGACAATTGAGAGATCTCCTTTGCGGATATTTGATTTACAGCTTAGCTGACTTGAGGAGACATGAATTGGGTAGGTTCTTTTCTGACTGCCCAGGATATTTCCACTGTCTTAATGCCAAAGAATAATCTTTAAGAATGTGCCATAGCTATGATCAATATCAGCTTATTTATGGCTCTTCAGCATCATTGAATATTTCTTTTACCGGTCATGTCGAAGATTTTTTCTTCATCCTCTTGGTTGACCAACAGAAAATTTGGAGTTTGAGCCTTTCTTCACAGAAGCTTCACCCTTTTGGAAGGAATACTTAAGGAGATTTGAGGAAATTCTTTATGTAATAAAAGTTTGAGATCAACAACTATTTTATGGCAATTTGGCAAGATATTCCTGAAATCCTTTGATGATGAAACCTTTGCTTAACATCAAATTTTGACACATCAGTGGGATTCTGGGGAAGAATCCAACATGAGATTAAATTCTGAAGGTAAATGTGAATTTAAAGTTCTGAAGGTAAGCTTGATATAAAACTGGATTTTGAAGGTAATCCTTTGAAAAGAGTATCAAGACTCGGATTCTACAAGGAAAACAGGGAAATTTGAGTAAAAACTCGAATTTTCAAAGGAAAACTGGGAGGTTCGAGTCGGGGCTCGAATCTCAAAGGAAAACTTGAAAGTTCATTTATCGAAGGCAAGAAAACTCGAGATAGAACTCAAATTTTTGAAGGACAGCAAGAAGGTTTGAGTCAGGGCTCAAATCTCAAAGGAAAACTTGAAAGTTCAT
This sequence comes from Nuphar pumila, assembly GCF_984573655.1. NCBI lineage: Eukaryota > Viridiplantae > Streptophyta > Magnoliopsida > Nymphaeales > Nymphaeaceae > Nuphar > Nuphar pumila. Next base: position 70,259,899 of record NC_143252.1, on the reverse strand, counting down.
TTATTGAAGGCAAGAAAACTTGAGACAGAACTCAAATTTTCGAAGGGAAGCAGGAAGGTTCGAGTCAGGGCTCGAATCAAAATTTTGAAGGTTTATTTACTGAAGGCAAGAAAATTTAAGACTCAAATTTTTGAAGGAAAGATGGAAAGTTCGGGCCAGGGCCTGAATTTCAAGGGAAAACTGGAAAGGTTCAGATTTGTGAAGGAACAGAAGACTTGAGTAAAAACCCAAACCTTCGAAGGAGAACTGAAAAATTTGAGTCAAGGCTCGAATCTCAAAGGAAAGAGTTGGAAGTTCGAGTCGAAAACTCGAATCTTCAAAGGAGAGTTGATGAGAATGGATAGAAGAAGACTGGCAGAATTTAAGAAAAATCGAGGAAAGATTGTAACATGAAGGCTTGAATTTGAAACTTGAATGATCCGAAGATCGACATTGGATTTAGAGCTCTGATTTTTGATGAAGGGTCAGTGCAAAAGACTGATCCTGAGAGGCTAACTGATCGGTCAGCCAGGCACTAGCATGAGTGCTAGGCTTACCTGTATGAGTACTGAATTCTTCAAAAATGCCCCAGTGTAAGTATTGGGTTTTCTGATAGAGATTTGAAGAAAAAAGGGACACCGACATTCTTTAAGATACTTGAGATTTGAGCAAGAATGATTGTCGGCGTTTTCAGGATTTTCCTTTATCCTGAAGGGGAAATGGAATAGACATTTGATGAGAATTTAGAAAGGAATGATTCAGGTTTACTCCTTAACCTGAAAGGGGAGAAAAATAAAATTTATAAAAATGGAGAAGAAGAAAGGAAAGAAATTTTGAAAATTTATTTTGGAAAGGAATTCTCACAGGTAGCATTGTTGCTCCTATGAGGGGTTTCAGGATTATCCTGTTATCCTAATTTTAAGAAAAGTAAAATGAAGGAAAATTGATATAAATCTAGAGAATCAAATAAAGATTGGCAAAACTTGTATTTACGAAAGAATCCTCATAGGTAGCATTGTGGCTCCTACGAGGGGTTTCAGGATTGTCCCTTATCCTGAATGGGAACACCTCGGACAACGAGGGTCAGGTTTATCCCTTAACCTGAGCGAGAACATCTCGGACAACGAGGGTCAGGTTTATCCCTTAACCTGAAAGGGGTACACCTCGGCCAACGAGGGTCAGGTTTATCCCTTAACCTGAAAGGGTAAAAGAATTGATAAAATTTTAATAGAATTGAGGAGAATTTTGATTAATACTCGATAAAACTTGATAAAATTGATGTAAACTTGATAACAATATGAATAATGAATGAAACTGATAAAAATATCAAATTTAACTGAAAAATTATAAGATTAAGAGAAAAGGAGTTTTTCTGATCTTGCCTACATATGGGATATTGAAAGGAAAAGATTTATTTAAAAGATAGGTGAAAATTCATTTTTGAAAAGAAAATCCACTGCAAGAAGAATGATCAGTGCGAGATCTGATCCTTTAATAAAGGGAATCATCATGAGAGATCATCATGAGGTTTGGTTTCAAAGATAGTGGTTTAAAAACCAATTTTGAAAGAGAAAACAAACATGAGATGATGATTTTGAAGACAAATGGTTTTCGAAACCTAATTTGAGAAAGGAAAAATCAACATGTTAGTTTATTTAAAAGGGGATTTAGATCAAAATATTTACAATTTTTTGAAGAAATTTGCAGAAATTTTATGATTTTGAAAATCCTCATAGGTAATATCATTTCTCTTATGATGGAAAAAAAACAAGTTTTGAAAAATAAATGACAAGGATTTTAAAAAATTTGAAAATAGCAGGCAGGATCAAAAGATTTTGAAGAAATCAGAAAGAAAAGGCAATACACCTGGGGTTTTAAAGGAGGAAATTTTGAATAATATATACCCAGGGTTTTTGGAAAATATAAGGAAGAAGATATATATAATATTATTCAATCATAGACATACAAGCAAGGATGCACAAATAGCATTCCCTAAAGCTGACTCTATATGCAATATTTGAAATGGCTGATAGGACCTTAATCCTAACTCTAAGGTTTATATCATCTGATTTCCATCAAGGTATGCCGATATACTCAAGCCGAAGCTCGAAGTACGTGGCATATAAGATATCTCTTCGGTTCTAAGGTAATGGCTTCCCAACATCCTTGAGCACCTACCGATATACCTCAGACTATGGCCCTTAGGTACGTAGTAGGGGGGCGCGAACCCAAATAAGTGGTCCAGTTGTGAGGCTCTCTCCCGAACTATGGTTCAGTGAGACAGCCCAGCAACGTGAAGACCAGGACAATATAGGTAGGGATGTTTTCAAAATATGATCAACATGCAATAAAATCAGAAGGCTCTAATGCAAGTCCTAAAGAGATAGAATTTAAATGAAGAGAAGCATACATTTGCATACATGGTTTGCATTCAATTCCTAAAATTGAGGAGAGTTGTATTTAAGACCTAAGTCTAATGTGAACATGGAATAATCTCCTCAATATAGTCCTATATGCAAATAATGTCAGCTTTAGGACAGAGTCTAGGCTCCTAAGTTTTGCATGAAAAATGTAGCTGACATAGAAGAATAAAGACTTAGAAAATATTAAAGCAAAGCAAAGGCATAGATTCAACCGGACGAAGACGAGTCCCATCACGGTCACCAAAACTGTGATCATCGCAAAATTTTTCCTATTCTCTTGTTGGCTTCTCTCTCTTCCTTCTCTTTCCCTTTTCCAACCTCTATTTTCCTCCTTTTTGAAGGGAGAAAAATAAAAGACAGAAAGAAAAGAGAGAAGAGAAAAGAAAGAAAGAAAGAGAGAGAGAAGAGGAACTCTTTTGCGCGGTCTCACTTGACCTTGATTTGAGAAAATATTTAAAAAATAACTCGCCTCCGTTTTGAAAATATTTACGGGAAAATGGAGAGACGGGATTCGCTCGTCGGTACGAGGTTCGACCATTCCTGGCGCCTTTACCAGGGGTAATCGATCCAAGGATCGAATCTATGCCTTTTGCTTTGCTTAAATATAATCTAAGAATTTATTCTAACTCTAAATGCACAAAGAGTCATGCTTGTGCTATGCAAAGATGTATGCTCTTTTGAAAATTGATTTAGAAATTTCCAAGTATTTCTGAGACAAACTTGATAAGGGAATGAAGAAATGATTGAATCTAACTTAGACCTTGAGATAGATCAGAGGAGTTCTAAGTCTTTGGAAGAATAAATCTTGACTTTGGAAAGAGAATAATTTAAAGGGGAAGGAAAGGAAATTTTACAAAGGTTTTGAACTTGGATTTAGGAAAAGAGATAAAAAAAAGTGGAATTGAATTTAAGATTTGAAATTTGGAATGGATCGGAGAAATCCAAATGGTATAGAAATGAATTTAAGAAATCTAGACATGATCTGTAAAAGGATCTGGAAATGAACTAAAATTGGATTTGAAAGTTGGATTTGAGAATGAAATTTGATTTTGAAATCTAGAATTCAAATCCGAAGTTTGGATCTTAAGATGGATTTAGATCTGAAATCTAAGATTCAAAGTAGAATTGGATTGTGGATCCTGAAAATAGATTTGAATCTGAAGTCTAAGATCTGAAGTAGAATTGGGTTCTGGATTTTAAGATGGATTTGGATCTGAAGTCTGAGATCCAATGTAGAGTTGGATTCTGGATCCTAAGATGGGTTTGGATCTGAAGTCTGAGATCCAAGGTGAAATTGGATTCTGGATCCTATAAGGAAATTGGATCTGAAGTCTAAGATCCAAAGTGAGTGTTGAATCCTGGGTCCTAAAATGGATTTAGAATTGTTTGAATTAAGAACATCCAAGTTTTGAATCGAACTTGGAATATGAATTTCAAAGTCAAATGGGACTTTGAATTTGAAATCTGAAGAAGATGAATCAAGAATTTCTAAGTTGGAATTGAATTTGGAAAATGAAATTTAGAATTTGAATCTTGAATATACAAATGAATTTCAAATTTTAAATTGGACTTGAATTTTGAATGGAGTTTTGAATATAAAATGAATTTGAATTTTCAAAGTCAAATTGAATTTTGAAATCTGATTTGAATTTGAGTATAAAAATAACTTTGTATTCTCAAGGTTAAATTGAATTTTGAGATTGAAAATAAAATTGAATTTGAAAATGAAAGGATGAATCAGATCTGATAAGAATTGAAGATAGATTGAGGAAGGTATTTACACCACTTGGAGTTTTTTAAAAAAGGAATTTTGAAAATATGATGCAGTTCTATCCTAAATGATGAATGAATTTGAAGAATTTTTGAAATTGGATCTTGAAAAGCTATTTCATTCTTTAGATGAATTAAAACAAGATTGAATATATAATATATCCTTGACTATGGTCATTGGATGTATTATATAATAATCTATATTTAGATTCAGGTGAAGAATAAAACATATTTTTGTGCTTTTATAGAGTTTAAAATGAAATTAACTCTCAATATACCCTGACTATGGCCATTGGTATATATTTTGAGCCAATTTTAAGTTAAACTCCAATAAAAGAAAGAAATATTTGAAAATATGATGATTTTTTAAAAGAGGGATCCAGTGTGGATCAAGTGTTATTTCATAAAAGATAAAAATACTAAGTCTTGTTTACATCCCGACTATGGCCGTTGATGTAGATCATCAACTTAGGATTAATTACCTCTTACGAAATGGTGCACGTGCCATTCGTGTTTCACCATTGTGAGAATTTGAGAAATAAGGCGAAAATGTGTGAAAACGGGTAATTCATGATATTTACAATGTTCATTCATTCTATCTAAAGCTGGAAGTGAAAATATTTTCATTATATCTAATTATTACATTATGAGAATGAATTCTGAAGGGATGAAAAAAATATCTAATTTGAAAAAGGGAAACTTATAATCCTGCAAAACAGAATTAGCTCAAAGGGGAATGGAAGATATCATATCAAAGACCTATATGCATATACATAAGTGGGATGTCTTGGTGAAGAGGAATAAGTATATATTCACATTTCAATGACAAGAATGATGTTTATATAATGTCTTATATCTATATGGGAATGCGATGAGGTTTATGCTGCAGTGGTGCTGTATATATACATAAAAGGTGTTTATGAAGTAAAGATGCAAGATGATGTGAATATGATAATCTACAGAGCACTATACAACCAATATCCAAAGGGTAAATGTGACAGCCATGTGTTGTATATGACATGCAGAGATAACAGTGGATGCATAGCTATAATGAATAGCGTAACTTGCAGAAAATGCAAGTATGTGGTTTTAACTAAATGCGGAAATGTATATATGCGAGACAGACCAAAACACAGATGAAACCTTGGCATAGCATGAAACTATGGTAAGCAGTATAAGTAACTGATGGGGCTCAATATAGCAGCATTATTAATATCTTCATGGTGAATCATAATGAATTCTAAAGTAAAATCTCACAAAGTGGGGCTTTACCTTAGATCGGACAAGTCATTCATAAACAGAACATATTAAATTTCAGAGGAAGTGGATGGAAAAGAATCAGCCTTACGAATCCCATCTTTAACAAGACGAACACCTCCAGTGAGATTGGAAAGTTATGAGGAACATATTTGAAGATTCTCATTTACACACTGGTTTGTCAAGATTTTCAGAATGTAACTGAGGATAATCCTATAACATGGGCGAACAATCTCCAACAAACAATTGCTGCCACTCCAGCCATACTTTCTGCAGCAGAAAATTTCAAGGTGCTGTCAGCATATATTTTACCAGGGATTGGAGCAATTTACAGGTCGTAAATGTTTATGACAGGGGACATGTTATATAAGATAGCAGTGAGAAGAAAAACAAATTGCAAAAATAGAAAAAGACAGGGAACCGAAACTAAAGTTACGAAGGTTACTGCAAAGGGTTAAATAACCCAGATGCCAGAAGAAGGGAGAATGATTGAGATGACCAATGACATTAACAAAGATAAACTTAAGATGGAAATGCATTATGCTGTGCAGACAATTGATATGTGAACATTGAGTGTTGTACTCTTGACTAACATATAACGATGTATAAGGAAAATTCAGAGATCTATTTACATGAATATAAGGATGTATATGCCATGAATCAAATTACAGATACACGTATGTATATGTAACAGTGCAGAGATGGGAAAGGCTAATCACTACGTACGCTTCAAAACAACTTACTAACAGATTTGTTAAAATTGAGAGACAGAATCAACCAAGTATAAGACATAAAGCAATACTTTACGAAAATTCTAGGAGGTATGTCCAAGTTAAATTCAAATTAGGGAGCAAAATAATTGATGCAAATAATCATATTGGAGTTAATGTAACACGAAGTTATGAAGCAAATTAGAACCAAATGGGTTGCAGTATTGAAAGAAATGTAACATAAAAGTCAGCGAAAGCACCCAAGGAGGCAAAACCTCCAGGATATATATATCTTATTGGAATTCGCAGTTGATACATACCTGCAGCCCCTTATTCCAGCATTTTTGACAGTTGGGTCCCCAATGAATTCGCACAGCACTAATCATGTAGTTGTAATAATACTATAACAGATACGAGCTTACCATAGCTCGTAAGCATGTGGAGTATGATTCCACAGTAAAACATTTAAATTCTTTTAAATAATGAGGAATCACCTATTTTACAAGCAAAAGAAAAGAGTTTCTAACAGTTAATAGCGATGCCCATCAAGTGTTGATATGAATTTATCTCTGGAAAATGAAATTAACTGATGCCCCATCTCAGAATCTGTAACGCATGGTGAACGTGCAGGGTGGCTGATGCTGATTTCAGCAATAGCTCCGTCCCAAGCCATATCTGATTCATCTGAATGATGTAGTAAAAAAATACAAAAATAAAACTAATAATGGCCATAACCAACCACAGGAAAATAACCAAACGTACCAGACATCTCAAAGTAATGGTGAAATTCCTCTTGAACCAAAGGCATATATCAAATTCATTCGATTTCTACTCCTCGGCTTCTGAATCTATGGATTTGTTATATTCGAAATCAAAAAGCAAAATGCAGTCTTAATTCCATCAATGAGAAATCTGAATCCTATTAATAAGACCTCATGCATAAGCTATGGAAGATAAGAGGTTGTGAAACAAGATTAAGTGTAAACCCATTCCTGCATTTCAGAAAAGGAACTTTTGGTCAACTTTCATTATTTGATATGAAGTGGAAATAACTAGCTAGAAGAAATGAAATAGGTAATATCGCAGGAATAGAACAAGAAAAATCAAATTCATAGCTATATATATATATATATATATATATATTTTTTTTGGTATTGTTGATGAAGCCAACTCCTCAGCTAAAGTCAAGTGGGAATCGATTATTCTCTTCACAGATTGAGAATGGCTCTGCACCACTATAATCTTTAATATGCCCTAACACCTGCAACCCTGCAACTCGAAAAGACATATCAGCAATGGTCCTGAAATAAAAAAAAATTACACAATATTAAATATGAATTCCTGAAGGGAGGTGGACGCATTGGAAGAGTCAGAGGCAAAACTTACTCTTCCGCAATCTGAGCTTTCAAAGATACATTGAAATGATCAATATACTGTAAAATCTGTATAGAGGTCTGGGTACGCACCATTACCTTCCCTTTTACATCGGTAAAACCTTGTTTGAAACTCCGACCCCAAAGTAAAGCACTCGATTTTTTTCTTGAATGATGGTGAATTATCCATTTCCCAAATATGCAAATTAAAGAATTACTAATGATTGATATGCAGGGCTAATCAAATATCATCACCAACAGACTTACAAAAGGCATAATATGCTTAATAATCAGAAAAGGAAATACTGGGCGTGGGTGAATTGGAGTTCATCTGTTTTGAAAAGAGCAAGACAATTGTGGATTAAGCTGATATGCCTGGACCAAAAATTTCACGCAGAGAGGATCACCCATCACACATCACTCCTGCGCAAGTCCCATCAGATCTTGACAAAATTTTGCCCCAACCTCAGAATACCAATCAGCATCCACCAAACGACATATGAGATGAAATCTCATAGAGCTATGCTTTAAGGCAGCTAGGTATAAACAAAACCCATAACCAGATTTGCAGAGGAAACTAAAAAAAAGACAACTGGGATGATAAAGATCTATAATAAATATCAAAGACAAGAACATAACTAAAAATGAAAACAGATGGACAATGATGCTGAGATTGAAACTTTGAACAATATCCTAAAATCTGAAACAGAGGATGATGCTATATAACATATAACAAAAGGGAAAGCGGGAGATCGAAATATGATGGATGGTTAAGATTGATAGAACAACAACAAGAAAACATCAGCAGGATAATAGGAAGTTGGAACATACAGATTCAGATGGACATCTTATTAGATCTTAATCTGATGCGAAATTCCATACCCGATCTAGATCACATGTTGGATCAACAAGCAAATGAAATAGTGTATTAAAATGCTACAAGCTAAATACAAATAGGAATCTGCCAATGAAATATTCCAAGAATACAAAGAGGAAAACCCAAAAAAATAAGAACAAGATCAACAAAAAAGAAAAGAAAAAGGAAAGCAATCGATAAAGACATTACTGGACTTAACGTATGACAACATAAGCAGCCATTAGAAACAAGAATTTTAGAAACAAATTGTAAAACAAAATGTAGGAACATAGATGTTCCGTTTGTTATAGCACAGAGATGGGTCGAAATAGCTATGAGCGTTTCGAACCCATCTATAGTGCGATAAAGAGGCGATCAATAAGGGAACACAAGAAATTTAGAGTTACAGACAATAAGAGGGGAAGAAAACTTACAGAGATGCCGCAAAGGCTCTAAACGACAGCGTAAAGCTCTCCTTCCCTATGGCAGAAATCTCTTGCTAGGAGAGATCTGCTTATTTGATTAGTGTAGAGGACGATTGAGTGATTTCCTTCGGGCGAGGGAGAGCAGAACTGATTGCTGCAGGGATCTAAACCAAGGAGGGCCGGATGTTGATCGAGCTCCTTGGCGGTGCCTTTGTAATGGAGTCGGCTTATCTTAGTCGGTGGAGAAAGCCAGGGGAAGAAGCAAGAAGGGAATGATGCCGAAGTAAAGAATCGTCAAGGGGAAGGATGGAGACTGATTGTGAAGAAGGCTGCGGGGGTGAGAAGCGGTCCGTGAAGGAGAGGAAGGTGGAGGGGTGATAACGGGTGAAGAAAATGGATTTCTGGATGTCTTTTTAAGGAAAAACAAGAAGGCTCGAGAAGGGTGAGGCTGTTGAAGATGAGCGGTTGAGGCGGATGGCCTTGGCGATCGATCGAGTCCGATGGTGAGGAGGCTTCCAGAAGGTTTTTGGGGATGGAGGGAAGGAAAGAGGGGAAGATGGCTGAGGGTTTCACCAGGGGAAGCGAAGGGAAAGGCGAGAGTTAGGGTTTTCAAAACCCTAACTCGACTCTTAAGTGAAAAATAAAGTTTTTTTTTTCTAAAAGGAGCCTCTTTAAAAAGTCTTTTTCAAAAACGGGTTTCCAAAAAAAAAAAAACATTTTTTTTGAAATTTCCTTCATTTATTTCAATATTTTTATTTTATATTTTGGAATGAAAATCTAAGACTTTACTCTATAAAGATAAAACCCTAATTTTTTTATCTTTTATTTTATTATATTTTTTTTTTGTATTTTTGGAATGAAAATTTGAGAAAACAAAGACTAAACCCTAATTTTTTTGTATTTTTCTAAAAAGAATATTTACAAAAGTATTTTCCTGAGAATTTCAGATCATTTCAGAGAAATTTCTTTAGAAGAATGGGTTTGGACCCAGGTTTTGAGATAATGTTCGAGTTTTGATACTCAAATCGAGAAATATGATTTGATGGATCCAAACAGATGTCGAATGGACTATACGAGCTATTTAAAGGCTATTTTTGGTATTTTCTATAATTTAAATTTAAAATTTGAACAAGAAGATTTAGATTTGGATCTGGACAATGGATCCAGATCCGAAATCAATTTAAACATATGAAATGAATTTAATTTCAATAAAACTAGAGAAATGAACTGGAATTTAGATTTGAAATGACCCATTTGTTCAAAAAAAATGAAATTAGGGGCAAAAAGGGAATATTTAAAAGATTTTGAAAAATTTGGGGTGTTCACATAACCCAAAAGATGAAAGGTTCCACGGCAGAGCAGTCTCCTCTTCTCTTCAGCCTCAATCGGCCTGGTCCTCCCCCTTTGATGAATCCCTTGCAATAAGCACAAAACCCTCTCAATCGGCCAGCTTTTCCCTCTTTGGCTGTAGGAAAATCGTTCCTCTATCTGGTGAATCCCTGCGATAAGAAAAAAAAATCCTCTCAATCGGCCAACTTTTCCCTCTTTGGCTATAGGAAAATCGTTCCTCTATCTGGTGAATCCCTGCGATCAGAAAAAAAATCCCTCCTTCTCGGCTAGCTTTCCCCCCTTTTTAAAAACTTTCAGCCCCACTGAAGAAAAACCGCAACCCCCCATTTTATGAGGTTCCTTTATGTTTTTTTGAATTTTTTTTTGAAACCAATACTTGAAAATCAAAAGAGGCGCATCTTGTGTTTTTCAAAATTTTCATTTCATTTACCTAAGTTTTAGGTAAACTGAAATTTATTTATTTTTAGGGAAGTTCGGTTGTGCCATTTAAGGCTGTTTTTTTTTTTTAAAAAAAATTTATGTAAGCAAATCAATAAAAAGAAATAAAATGAGTGGTGAAATAAATGAGAGGCTTTTATGGACATGCCACCTCAATCCACTTTTAAAATACTTTTGAAAGAAAAAAAAGTTTTATTTTGTTTTTGTAAATCTTTTATTTTCAAGTGGGGTGCCACATGTGTGTGGGCCCACTAACTAAAAAAAATAAATAAACAAATAACATTAAGAAATTAAAAAGAAGAATTTGAAAATTGGTGCGATCTCCGGGTGGGTCCCACTCCATTTATTTGAAAATAAAAACAAAAAAAATAACTTCTTCTTTTTTTGGAATTTTTATAATACGAGATAAAACTTTGTTTGTTTTCAAGAATTTGGAAAAAATTGGTTTTTCAGGGCAAAAATATGGATAAAGTAAATGTAAAAAATTTTGTAAAGAGATTTGAAATCTTTTTGCAAAAGTTTTGAGATAAAATCTTTAAAATCAATATCCAAATATCTAGACTGTTTTCCCTGAGAAAAACTTTTGTAATTCCAAGTCCTGGGGGTAAAATGGGAAAGATTGGCAATTTTGAAAACCCAGGGTTTTGAAATCAATTTTGAAAAGTTTAAAAATCAAATATGGATTGACAATTTTGAAAATCAGGAGTTTTGGATCTCAAAATGACATGTTGTGCAGTGAAATGATATGAAATGTTCATGCAATGTTATGCAAAGACATGTTCTATGAAATGTCATTCTGAGTCTGAAAATTCCAACTTCTTGTCAGGAATAGGATTTTGAAAATTTTGTAGTTTGAAGATGTCTTTGAACCTAAATATAGAATTTTTGAGGCTCAAGAATGAAATTTTAAACTTTCTGCAACGTTCAATCTCAAAAAATGACCATTTTGCCCTTCATTGATTCCGGAGAATTGAAATGTACTGATTGAGGAAGATGTCAGGAAGGTGAGTGAAAATTTGGGGTGTTTACAGATGCCCCTCTTTGCTACCGAGCTGGCTTATGGCCAAGCTTAGTGGTAAAGAAAACACACCAAATTTGGGCTATATAAAAATGCCCCAGTTAAAAGGATCTGACTGGGTATGGAGAAATTAGCCCGAGGAAGATGGTAGATATTAAATGGAGAATGAAGAGGAATAGATTTGCTCTGTGAGAGCAAAGTTCAGGCTTTTGCCCTTAACGTGGATGGGACAGAAAATGCTTTGTATGAAACGAAGCTCAGCTTTTAACCCTTGGCCTGATTGGGGAATGAAATATCTCATTGAAATGAGATTCAGGTTTATACCCTTAACCTTATCGGGTGGACAATGGAATACCTCTTTGAATGAGGCTCAGGTTTATACCCTTATCCTGATTGGGCGGAAAATGGAATACCTCTTTGAATGAGGCTCAGGTTTATACCCTTATCCTGATTGGGCGGAAAATGAAATACCTCATCAAAGAAGGCTCAGGTTTATACCCTTATCCTGATTGGGCGGAAAATGGAATACCTCATCAAAGGAGGCTCAGGTTTGTACCCTTATCCTGATTGGGCGGAAAAATGAAATACCTCTTTGAATGAGGCTTAGGTTTGTACCCTTATCCTAATCGGGCAGAAAATGGAATACCTCATTGAATGAGGTTCAGGTTTATACCCTTATCCTGATCGGGCGGAAAATGAAATATTTGGAAGGCGAATGAGACAACTTTTCTTGAAGAGGAACGAGGCGATGAAAATGGAATTGTAAGTGGCAATCTTGAAAGATGATCAAGACGATCTGGTGAATTTTTCATTAGTGTGAAATATGAATAAGGTAAGGAGTAAGACGACTCTTTCGACAACGCGAAATATGGATATGGCAATCTTTTGACGAGAATAAGGTAACTCTTTCGGCAACGCGGAAGACAGACAAGGCAAACTCTTTCAGAGAGGAGTAAGGCAACTCTTTTGACAACACAAAAGATGAATAAGGCAATTTTTCCAACGAAGAATAAGGCAACTCTTTCGGCAATGCAAAAGATGAACGTGAGCGATCCAAAGGAACAAGGAAATTCTTTCGATAACGTGAAAGATGTCAAAGGCAATCCAAAGGAGCAAGGCAATTTTTTTCGATAACGCGAAAGGTGACAAAGGCAATCCAAAAGAACAAGGCGATTCTTTCGACAACGTGAAAGATGACAAAGGCAATCCAAAGGAGCAAGGCGATTCTTTCGACAACGAGAAAGATGACAAAGGCAGTCCAAAGGAATAAGGAAATTCTTTCGACAACGCAAAAGATGACAAAGGCAATCCAAAGGAATAAGGCGATTCTTTCGACAACGCGAAAGATGACAAAGGCGATCTAGAGGAGCAAGGCGATTCTTTCGACAACGCGAAAGATGACGAAGGCAATTCAAAGTAACAAGGTAATTTTTTCGACAACGCGAAAGATGACAAAGGCAATCCAAAGGAATAAGGCGATTCTTTCGACAACGCAAAAGATGACAAAGGTAATCCAAAGGAACAAGGCGATTCTTTCGTCAACGCAAAAGATGACAAAGGCAATCCAAAGGAATAAGGCGATTCTTTCGACAACGCGAAAGATGACAAAGGTAATCCAAAGGAACAAGGCGATTCTTTCGTCAACGCGAAAGATGACAAAGGCAATCCAAAGGAACAAGGCGATTCTTTCGACAACGCGAAAGATGACAAAGGTAATCCTTTCGGAGAGAAGGCTAATCTTTCAACAACGCGAAAGATGATAAAGGCTATCCTTTCGGAGAGAAGGCTAATCTTTCAACAACACGAAAGATGATAAAGGCTATCCTTTCGGAGATAAGGTTAATCTTTCAACAATGTGAAAGACGACAAAGGAAAATCTCTCGAAAGGGTCAAGATACATCAATATGGACATCAAGCTCTCACTTAACGTCAAGATAGCTAGAAAATATTGTCAAAATGTTAAAAATTTTGTTGATACAAAATAATTGAAAATGAAGCTCATTGTTGTGAAAATATTCCTTCTTTTCTACCTGAAGTATTACCTCCAACCAGAATTGTCTTCATAGAATCAAGATTTGGAATCCAAATTGCTTGTGATTGACCTTCTTCTAAGAAGTTATCAATTTCCTTGATATGAACAGGAAAGTGAGAATTTAATATTATGAAAGCAATTGATGAAAGGATATTGATAATAGAAGCTCACAAATTTAAAGAAGATTCTTGATAGATTTGGCAGTTTGATATCCTGGGAGTTTCTCTCATGATAATCTTTCTGCACTCTTTTGGGCTTCGGGAGAGTTTATTACATCATCCTTTATTTTGGCGATGTCCTGACTTTTCTCTCTTTCTTTTTCCTCTCTTGCTCTCTTTTTGGAAGGGTACGTTACAAACTCCTTCAACTTGGAGATGTTTCGATCCTTCTTTGACGATATTGGCTCATGGGTTAGAGATCTTTGGATGATAGCAGAAATTAAATATCTTTTAGGGATTGTTGGGAGGTTCATCGCATTTGCCTTCATCTCGACAGTGCTTTGGACTTTCCCTGGAAGGATCCGTCAAAAACTCTGTCATCTTGGAGATGTTTCGAATCTTCCTTGGCCCCGGGGGTCTACTCGCTTAATTTGCCTTCATCTTGACGACAATTGAGAGATCTCTTTTGCAGATATTTAATTACAGCTTAGGTGATTTTGAGGAAACAAGGTTTTGATGAATGCTCTCCTTTTCTAACGCTCAGGATATTTTCACTGCCTCATTTTCACAAGAATGGTCTTTAAAAATGTGCCATTGACTGCGATCAATATCAATCATTTATGGCTTTGCAAAACATTGAATCTTCTTTTCTGGCCATACCGAGGATTTATCCTTCATCCTTTTGGTTGGCCAATAGAAAAAATTTGGATTTTGAATCCTTCTTCACAAAAGCTTTGCCTTTTTAGAAGTAATACTGAAGGTAAACTGAGGTAAGTATTTGTGCAATAAAATTTTCAAATCAACAGGTAATTGATTGCCAAATTGACAAAGTGTTCTTTGAAATCCTTAGTAAAAGAAATTGCTTGACATCCGAGTTGACACATCCCTGACGATGGTACTCAATTTCTAAGGTAAATCCAATACGAAGTTGGAATTTTGAAGGTAAATCCTGGCATAATGTTGGATTTTGAAGGTAAGCCTAACTCAAAAGCTGGTTTTTGAAATACCATCTGAATCAGGACTCAGGTTTTACAAGGAAAGTTGGAATATTCGAGTCGAAAACTCGAGCCTTCGAAGGAAAGCTAGGAAGCTTGGTTTCTAGTGAGATAAAATTCGGGTCAAAACCTAAATCTTAAAAGGAAGAACTAGGCCAATTCAGATTTTTGAGTCGAAACTCAAATATTCAGAGGAAAGTTGGAAAGTTCGAGTCAGGGCTCGAATCTCAAAGGAAAACTGGGAAGTTCAGATTTTGAAGGAAAGAAAACTTGAGTTAAAACTCAAATCTTCAAAGGAAAGCAGGAAAGTTCAAGTCAGGGTTCGAATCTCAAAAAGAAACTGGAAAGTTTAGATTTTGAAGGAAAGAAGACTTGAGTTAAAAACTCAAATCTTCAAAGGAAAGCTGGAAAGTTCGAGTCAGGGCTCGAATCTTAAAGGAAAATCTTTAATCAGAAGATTGAATTTTTGAAAATCGATAGTGCGAGAGCTAGGATTGAAAGTTTTGAGAATGGCCAGTTCGAGGACTGGATTATTTGACTTGTAATGAAAAAGACCATCATATTTAGATGTATGTGGTCTGATTTTCAGGATTAACCCCTTATCCTGAACGGGGATATGAATAGAAATTGGAAAATCATGGAAAATGATTCAGGTTTAATGCAAATGCAAATGCAAATGCAAATGCAAATGCACATGAAATGTAAATGAATGCAAAATTAATGCAAGCGGGTGCATATACATGCAAAATGAGAGATTGGTTTATCCTGCCTGCATACAGGATGTTTTGAGGTAAAGATAGATTTTTCAAAAAAAATGCCCTAGTGTAACTAGGGAGGAAAATTTTGAATACAAAAAGGGATAATCGAGGAATAAGGTGACAGGCTTCTTGATTCAAGATCGTTCCTTACAAGAGACATATTTGTGAAAAGGAAAGAGATGCAAATAAAATGGTGCCAAACTATTGGCAAATTTAATAATTTTATTGATGCTTAAAATCGAGGAAAGGAAACAGAATTATATTATCCCTTTGACATGAAGAAAGTGCTAGAACATGGGATCTTTAAAGTAAAAGGAGAATGTTATTTTGAAAGAGAGAAATCATTTTGGGAAGAAAATCAACTGCAAGGTTGATTTTGAAGAATGATCAGCGTGAGAGCTGATCTTTGAAAGGGGAATCAACCCGAGGGTTGATTTTGAAGAGAGATCATCATGAGGGTTGATTTTGAAAATGAATTGGTTTAACAGTAATTTTGGAAAAGAAAATCAACGCAAGGGTTGATTTTAAAGATAATGGTTCGAAACCAATTTAAGAAAAGAAGATCACCACGATGGTTGATTTTTGAAAAAGATTGGACCGAAATATTAAACTTTTGGGTGATCATAACGAAGATGTTTGTAGAAAATTTTCAAAAATTTCATGATTTTTGAAAAACCCTCATAGGTAATTTCATTTCTCTCATGAATGATGTTGGGATTTCCCCTCATCTTGAAAAGAATGGGCAAAGAAGATTCTTTAAAACGAAAACAGGTGCCCTAATGGGGCAAAAGAAAGAAGTATTGGATGAAGAAAATTGACATTTTATTGATAAGCAAAACTGATAACAAAAGGACTGCCTATTTATAAGCACTCGACGAAAAGGTTGCAAAAACTGGGCGGACTTGCCCTTACGAGGTGACTGGCAAAATGAAAGGAAGAAAGCAGGAAACTTTGGGCATCATCAACTTTCTAAATGATCTGAGAAAGGCTTGGTCAGGATGGCCAGCTCATCTTCTTCTTCATCTTCAGCAAGGAGGCTCTTGTCAATGCAATCTTGAACAATATTTTTGAAGACAAAACAATGATCAATGTCATGCCCCACTGCCCGATGGAACTTGCAGAACTAATTCATGAACCTTCCCATAATGGTGGGAGGAGTGGTGGCCTTTGGGAGCTTCACTAATCCCTTGGTCAGCATGAATTCAAGGGCTTCTTCGAGTGTTTGTTTGAGAGGAGTGAACACACGATCATTACTCCAACCTTCACGCTTTATCTTTTCCATTTATGGAAAGTTGGACTGAGATAGCTTGCTATTCTGTTTTTCCTCTCAATCTGCAAGGTTGCCTTTACTACTTTTGTTATCATTGCGGCTGATGTTGGCAGAGGAGTTGAAATTTGCCTTTTCTTTGAATCTAGATTGTTCTTGACGAGGGTGATACCATCATAGACACCATTCTCCAACCCCATCTCGAGCCACTTGGCTCGTTCAGTAAGCTCTATGAAAGACTTGGAAGGCGAGGTGGAGATAAGACTTCTCAAAGGTTGCAAGAAGTTGTTCAGGATCAGCGATAAAGCATGTCTCTCTGATATAGGATCCCTCATTTTGTTGCAGGTCTCTCTCCATCTGCGAACGAAGTCCTTGGCTTTTTCACTATCTCCCTGCTTCAGATTACAGAAGTGATTTAATGTTGGTAGCGCTTCAGTATTGAACAAAAATTGTTTGATGAATAGATTGACCACCTTATTGAATTCTCGCAGCTCGATTGGATTGATATGCTCGGAGTACCACTTCGAGGCAGTGCCTTCTAGGCTATAAGGAAAACAGAGAAATAGGGCTCTATTGTCTCTCTTAAATTTGGAGCATTCGACGAAGAACATGGCGAGGTGGGCTTTGGGATCACCAGAACCGTCGAACTTGATGAATTTACGAGGCAGATTTTCCAGATCGTCGTCTCCTTCTAGGCCATCATAGAAGTCCTCGTTGGTGAAGACTTTCTTGCCCTTCTTGCCATTTCTTTGAACTGTGTCTGCAAGAGCTTTTCTGCAACTTGACCTTTTGATTTGTGACTCCTCCTTTGTTCTTGGCTATGTTTCTGAAATGCTGGAGGTACCTCATATTCTTCCTTAGTGTCTTCCGCTGATTCTGATTCATCTAAAATTTCCTCCGGCTGAACTTGCTTCTTGGAAGTCTTCTTATCCTTGTGCCCGTGGAACTTCTCTCTAAATGTATTCTTTTCTGAACTAGTCCCAGCCTGTTCACCCATCATTTTGTTCATCATCTTCCGGAACATAGCATACATTTGTGGATCTATACCATCATCTTCTTGTTGCTGATCTTGACTTCCGGGGGGATCCATTTCTCCTTTGGAGGCTGAGGAGTGTTGTGATGATGTGGTTCTTCTTCCTGACCTTGTTTGAACCATCAAATGTTGTGGATGCTCTCTACCAGATAAAGTCTTGATCAGACTCTGAGGAAATTTTGGATTGGGAGGAAAATGATTATTGACGATATGGTAGACAATTGGAAGAATATCCCATTACTAGGGATGGAGTCACCGCTGAAATCACGACAATTGTGTTGTCATTCTTTGTAAGAGAAATAACAACAAAAAATGTGCTTTGTTACCTAGGCGAGGTCATCAACCACGAGGAAAATACCATTTTTGAAGGAAAGAGATATCTCTTGGAAAAAAAACAATCCGCAAATGGATTTAGAATAAGGAGAAGGCAAGTGGGTAAACAATTTCCACCGCAAAAATCAAGGTATACACGAGGAAAATAAGGTGAAGAATTTTGCGAATAGACAAAAGGATTGAAATCCAATGAGAAAAAACATATGATTTTGGAAAATTGCAGGCAGGATAAAAATGCAGCTAGAAATTCGAGATCCAGTAGAACGGAAGAATAAAAAATCACCTGGAGTTTTGAAAGAAATTGGATATTTTGGAAAATCTTCCAGGGTTTGAGAAAATAAAGGAAAAGAATGAGAATATGGGTATTTGAAAATATTTTGGGAAAAATGTAAGAAAATAGAGGTAACATACAAACAATCACATCCTGCACAAACATTTATACACATACAACATTCCCTAAATAGCTAACTCTAGATGCATCATTTTGAAAACAGTTGTAGGACCCTAATCATAACTCTAGGTTCAGATCATCTTTGTCCAATCCAGTTATGCCGATATACCTGAATCGAAATCCGAGGTACGTGGCATATAATTTCAACTCCGGTTCTGAGGTAAGGTTTTCCAATATCCTTGAGCGCCTACCGATATACTTCGAACTGTGGCCCGCGGTACGTGGTAGGGGGGTGTTAACCCAAATAATTGGCTCAATTGTGAGGCTCTATCCCAAACTAGGGTTCTGGAAGAGAGCCCAGCAACGTGATGGCCGGGTAATGATAGGTAATTGAGGTTTGAAAAAAATGATCACATGCAAGAAATAGAAGGCTCTAAATCCAAGAGAGATAGATTTTGAAAACTTTGAAGAAGCATACATTGTTTGCATTTAGATCCTAAATTAAGGAGAGTTATATTTAGATCTAAGTCTATGTGAGCATGAAAATATCTCCTCAATCTGGTCCTACCAAACCATGCCTAAGCTATATGCAGTCAATGTCAGCTAGGTCAGAATCTAGGCTCCTAGGTTCGCATGATATCAAAAGTAAAGGAGCTGACATTTTGTGAACACAGTTTTGATAATTGAACTAAATCAAGCACAATTATGGTCAGACAAGGATAGGTCCCATCACGGTCACCAAACCTGTTATCGTCGCAAAATTTTTCCCGTCTTCCCTTCTCTGCAGAAGAGAGAGGGAAATGCTTTCGCGATTCAAACTTGACCGGATTTTGGAAATGGTTTTGAAATACTCGCCTCCATTTTGAAAATTGCGGGAAAATCCATGGGATGGGGCTTGACCTGTCGGTACGAGGTTCGACCGTTCCTGCCGCCTTTAACAGGGGTAATCGAACCAAGGACCAAAATCGTGCTTGACTTAGCAAAATTATCGAAATTATGTTCTATCCTAAATGCACAGGGAATTCAAGCATGTGCTATGAGGTCTTGTAAAATGGCAAGTTGGAAAAACATGATGTATGCTTAGAAAACATTTGGAGTTGAAAAGCATTTCTCAGAAAAAAGATGGAAATCAATCTCTCAGAAAACTCAGATGAAGAAGATTTGAAATCTCGAGAAAGTTTAAAAATATTTGGAAAATCTTGAAGAAATGAGAATCTTGAGAAAATGAAAAGAATTCTTGAGAAAAGATGAACAGTTGAAAAGGAAAACACTTGTCAGGAAAACTCGGACTTTGAGAATTTTCTTAGGAAAATGATGGAAAATTTATAGAAAAACTCATTGGAAAAGGAAATTCAAAACTTAGGAAATTGAAATCCTGAGAATATTGTCTTTGAAGTATCTGAAAATTGACTTTGATTCTTGAGAAAGATGAGAAATTCCCTTTGAAAAGCATCTTAAGAAAATAATATTTTCAGGGAAAATCACGGGAAAACTTTGACTTGGGAAATCCAACTTCGGAAATCTTCATAGTTTCTTGAGAAATCGATTTCCAGGAAGTGAAAATTTCTTGAAAAAATCATGAGAAAAACATATGATGCCATGATGCAGATGATTTGAATGAATGAATGCACTTTGAAAAGATTTTCTGAAAAATTTGTTGGAAAAATGTGTATTAAGTCAAAATAAATCCTTCACATATTCTGACTGTGGCCATGAATATGTTTAGGGTTTATTTGAGTTAATTCACAATATTTTGAAAAATTGGAGACATGATGTGCATTTTTAAGATAGCCTAAGAGTGTAGGCTCAATGTGACTGGTAGAAAGATGATGGATCTGGGTCTCGTCCATATTCCGACTAGGGCCGTAAATATGGACTCCACCGAGTTCATCAACTCTCTAAGAGTTGGTGCACGTGCCATTTGTGTTCATCCACGGTGATTTTACAAAATGAGATATATGAATCATAGAATCAGGATATTGCTGAAATCAAACTACATGAGATGCATCCTAATCTAAGCAGTAAAAGTAAATATTATTCCAAGTTTCATTGTTACATCTCTGACATAAGTCAACATAAATGAAATCATAAAAAAAAATACATGGTATAAAAGAATCAGCATCCTCCAGATTCTCCTGCAAAATGAGAATTAGTACAAGAAATGGATATACAAGATATACAAGGAAATGGGCATATATGGAACATGTACAACGAATATATATATATATCAAAATGCTAAAATTTGTGCTAAATGACATGTAACAATGGAGATGTATTTATATGAGAAAATACCTACATGAATGCTTATATATGGAAACAAGTGCACATGAAGATACACCTATATATATAAGTAATATATATCTATATATATATATATAGATATAGATATATATATATATGTATATACATGTATATATATATATATATGTAGATATACATATATATATATATATATATATAGATATATAGATATATATACCTATAATGAGAAAATATATATAATAATTGAAATGGGTAAAATCAGAAAATACAGGGTATATACAGTTTCTGTAGGTGATTTCACAAAGCCGTAATTACCAAATTATAACATATTTCTCAGTAAAATTGGATATGGAGCTTCCCTTTATATCAATAACAAAGCATGCAAAAGATGGTCTAGAGATCATGAATGGATATGGATATATCCGTTCATGAATATAGCCGATTATCAAGACTGCATACCTGCAGAAAAGAGAATAAGGATACAAAGGTGATACTATAAGTGATGGCTGTGAAGGGTGATAGGTGGAGGCTGTTAAGACACAGCATAGTGATAGTGCTGGATCATACAGAGTATTCAAATATAAGCCTTGATGATTCTAGGGGTTAGAACCAGATGGATAAGGATGATGATGATTGGGCATCAAAGACAGGAAATGACAAAAAGAAGAAAAAAACATGATCAAAAGAATGTTGTCAAATGAAAACAATGCTGTAAAATGATTACAAGAATGTAAAACAACACACAGGACATTAAGAAAATGATCAAAAGAATGGAAAACAGGGAAAACAGGCATTCAACATAGCAAACAAAGAATGGAGAAACAAAAGAGAAACAAGAACAATACAGGAAAATTGAATACAAAATATAATAAAGTATTAAATGAAGAAACAAGAATTTTATTGAGTTCAAAATAAAGGAAATTAGAATTATAGGAAAATAGACATTGAATCAAAACAGGAATTTGAAAATGACTAAAACGCCAAGGAAAATAAAGAGAATCGGATGAATGAACAACAAAAAATCATGTGTGATGAAAAACATAACAAAACAAAGAATGAAAGCAAACAGGGAATTATTTGACAACAGGAAATTGAAAAGCTGGAAAATGATTTGTAAACTAAAAAAAAATAAAAAATCATTTGTAAATTGAGACAAAATATAAAACTTAAAACAACATCAGACTATGCATTGAAACAGGAAACACTTGAATTGCAAAAGACAAAATTGAAATGCAACGTGAAACAGGAAATTCAAAGTTTAATGCGATGAATGAAAACAAAACGCAGAACAACGAATAAATGAAGATCATAAAAATGAGAATCCTATGCTGTAACAACTGAATCCAGAAATCTAACTAAATAATCAACGAAAGAACAAAAGATCAAACGATAAAAAAAAAATCAGAAAATAACAAATACAGAGTTCGATCTATATTTTTTGTTTGTTTGTTTGTTTGTTTTTAAATAGAAACAAGTGAGAGAAAAGAAGACGACGATGAATGTAGAAGATGAAGACGAAGAAGAAGAAGAAGAAGAAGAAGAAGAAGAAGAAGAAGAAGATGAGGACTTACAATGTGGCTGGAGCTCTGCAGTAGGGAAATCAGGGTCGATTTTTTTTTCTTTGCTGGTGAACTGAAAGGGGATGGGGAAGTGCAGGATCTTCTGCTGGTGGGCTGAGGGAAAGAGGACGGCAGCCCGTTGGACCTCTGCTGCGGCTGGGATGAAGGTGGATGAGAAGCAGCTGTTGGATCCTCTACGGCTGGGCTGAAGATGAATGGTGAAGCCAGCTGCTGGATCTAACGTCTTGTAGGCTGTAGAAAAGGGCGATTTTGCAACTGCTGGAGTGAAAGAAGATGGGTAAGTGTTGGATCTCTGCGTCAAATGTCCTGCTAAAGGATATGCTAACCCCAAAGATGAAAGGTTCCACGGCAAAGCAGTCTCCACTTCTCTTCAGCCTCAATCGGCCTGGTCCTCCCCCTTTGATGAATCCCCTGCAATAAGCACAAAACCCTCTCAATCGGCCAGCTTTTCCCTCTTTGGCTATAGGAAAATCGTTCCTCTATCTGGTGAATCCCTGCGATAAGAAAAAAAAAATCCTCTCAATCGGCCAACTTTTCCCTCTTTGGCTATAGGAAAATCGTTCCTCTATCTGGTGAATCCCTGCGATCAGAAAAAAAAATCCCTCCTTCTCGGCCAACTTTTCCACCTTTTTAAAAACTTTCAGCCCCACTAAAGAAAAACCGCAACCCCCCCTTTTATGAGGTTTCATTATGTTTTTTTGAATTTTTTTTTTGAAACCGATATTTGAAAATCAAAAGAGGCGCATCTTGTGTTTTTCAAAATTTTCATTTCATTTACCTAAGTTTTAGGTAAACTGAAATTTATTTATTTTTAGGGAAGTTCGGTTGTGCCATTTAAGGCTGCTTTTAAAAAAAAAAAAAATTATGTAAGCAAATCAATAAAAAGAAATAAAATGAATGGTGAAATAAATGAGAGGCTTTGATGGACATGCCACCTCAATCCACTTTTAAAATCCTTTTGAAAGAAAATAAAGTTTTATTTTGTTTTTGTAAATCTTTTATTTTCAAGTGGGGTGCCACATGTGTGTGGGCCGACTAACTAAAATAAATAAATAAACAAATAACATTAAGAAATTAAAAAGAAGAATTTGCAAATTGGTGTGATCTTCGGGTGGGTCCCGCTCCATTTATTTGAAAATAAAAATAGAAGAAATAACTTCTTTTTTTGGAATTTTTATAATACGAGATAAAACTTTGTTTGTTTTCAAGAATTTGGAAAAAAATGGTTTTTTAGGGCAAAAATATGGATAAAGTAAATGTAAAAAATTTTGTAAAGAGATTTGAAATCTTTTTGCAAAAGTTTTGAGATAAAATCTTTAAAATCAATATCCAAATATCCAGACTGTTTTCCCTGAGAAAAACTTTTGTAATTCCAAGTCCTGGGGGTAAAATGGGAAAGATTGGCAATTTTGAAAACCCAGGGTTTTGAAATCAATTTTGAAAAGTTTAAAAATCAAATCTGGATTGACAATTTTGAAAATTAGGAGTTCTGGATCTCAAAATGACATGCTGTGCAGTGAAATGATATGAAATGTTCATGCAATGTTATGCAAAGACATGTTCTATGAAATGTCATTCTAAGTCTGAAAATTCTAACTTCTTGTCAGGAATAGGATTTTGAAAATTTGCAGTTTGAAGATGTGTCTGAACCTAAATATAGAAATTTTGAGGCTCAAGAATGAAATTTTAGACTTTCTGCAAGGTTCAATCTCAGAAAATAACCATTTTGCCCTTTATTGATTCCGGAGAACTGAAATGTACTGATTAAGAGAGATGTCAGGAAGGTGAGTGAAAATTTGGGGTGTTTACAGCGTTGAGAAACTATATACATGAGTCTATTGACTCCAAAACATTACCAGTCCATTTCTAAGAACTCGGTTTCTTTCTTGACCCAAACAACCCGAAGTATTGTTTACTTCCACACTGCCTCGGTGCAGGCACAACTAGTTTTGGCTTGGGCGGCACTTCCGCACTCTCAAGCGAATCTTGTGGATAAATCAGTGATGCCGGTCCACTTGCCCATTCAGTATCATTTTGACTCGGGGAGTCTAAGATCATAACGGGATAATAGGAGTTGTATCCCTCTCATTGGCCATTCAGGTTTGGCGCTTGTGAAGCCGCTCCGTTCCCCCATATAATAGCACTATGATTCGAAGAATCCAAAATCATAATGGGATTATAGAAGGAGTTGTTGCATCCCTCATCCCGACTGTGCAAGCTAGGCGTATATGATGTATGTTGATAGCCTTGCGTCTGACCGAATCCCTCAAGGAAGTTCAAGTCGAATTCTACCAGATGTGGTAGTTCATCTGAAGTTGCTGGGATACAGCTACTCTCCCTACTGGAGTAATGTGGTCCACTAACACGCGAGGTCTCCTCCTTAAGACCAAGCGATCCCCGCCGACCCATATCGACGGTATATTTCATTTGGCATTCATTGGCGGAATGCCCCTCTTCGCCACAAAACTGGCAGTATTGTACCTCATATGGGCACACCCACTCATCGTGCATAATCCCGCAACGATAGTAGTAGCCTCGTGAATCATGAGTTGCCATCTATACAAAGATGCACTCGAATTAGAAACTATTACGAAAAGATATACTTACAGTGCGATACGGTGAACAAGACGGATCTTGAACCATGTTTCTCAGACTCTTGCTATGATACCATTTCTGTAACGCCCCAGATTTCCAAAACAAAGCTAAGTTAAAATTTTCATAATTTTTTTTTTCTTTGCAGCGGAACTTGGAAAAGCTTTTAGCAGCGGAATCAGACGATAATGAGTCGTCAGTTTTAGAAAACTCCGAGCACGTTGCAGGTATGTGGCCAAGCAACTCATTGACCACCAAAGTATTTCATTTGATCGAAACCCACATGTTTATTACAACACTATTGCTAGGAAAAGCAGCATAGGTTCAATAAAAGAAAGCAGTACAACTCTGTCTAGAGAAACCCTGGAACTTGATGCCGCCTTGCTCCGCATATTGCTACACAGGTACAACACCTGAAATCCCCATTAAACGGGGTCAGAACCACTGATGGTCTAGTAAGCAAGCAATCACACGTCCATTCAACTCAAGTAAATGCATAGACCACTCAGGGTCGCAATTCGTAATAACGATGCTCAAGCCTCCAAGACTTAGCGTATATCGCAAGAGCCTCCTTAGGGATATGAGTTGAATGTCCACGCAAGTCTTCATGACTTTGCATAAGCCTCTTCAGAGTTGTGAGTTGGAATAACCGCTCAAGTCTCTACGACTTAGCCTTGACCTCTTCAGAGTCATGAATGGATGTCTAGCTCAAGCCTTTATGCTTGGCACATCCGTATCCTATGAGTCTAAGGACAACTCTCCGAGCTTCGCTTAGTCGTACGGATATCAATTGGGTTCTTTCCCAATCGGTCCAGTAGTATACCGACCATGACACCTTTATAAAGGTTATGAAGGACTGACTCAACAACGTCCATACACGCATACATTCAAAGTATCGTTGTACCTAAGCTAATGCTTTATTTCGATAATTGCACCTCCCTTTGGGCTTAGGGGACTCATATCTGGGTGAGAACGCGACGATCTGGGGGTTGATTATTCTATATATTTTAGATACCCTAGAGGCATGTTGACCCCATCCCCCTAGTAGGACGGTACAACATACCAGAAAAGATCCTTACAAGGTATTCAAATGCATTCTGCCACTGCAGTAATTGGGTTCAATCCTTAGATATTTAAGGATAACCATGACCTTCATACCTCTCAGTGACGGAGGCCATCAATGAACTCTATCAGGTTCAGGTGAAATATATGTCACTCAAGGTTGTGCCATAACCGTCTTCCTCGGTGAGAAATTCTGAAAGAGGCCTGTCGGTCTTACAATTACTTGGCGAACATTGCATGCCTATAGAGCACCCTTTGAGAAGTATGTACCCGACCCCAATCAACCACATGGCTTTCACCATGGAACTGAGGTTTTATTCATATGCATGTTTAACTCTGCTCTCGGCACTTCGGCCTTGACGAGCACTTCACCTCTTTCGGTGGAAACAACACACTCTGGCTCAGCGGCCCTTATGAGTCCGGTTGTCTGATAATTCACAAGGAGCATGCACATGACTCGATCTCTACGGATCGGCTACTCGGCGTATTTTTATGCAACGAGCTCAGGACCTCGTCAAGACGCTACCACTACTTCTGCGCAACAACTCTTACAAGTACGGTGCCCTTACAGGTATCAGGGAGACTAGTCATTTTGACATCGTTCCAACAAACGGCATCGTTGTGCCACTTAACTGGTTCTGGCATCTTTTTTGCCAACCATTTCGTCAGCACCTCCCCTGCTCTATCGGCAGTGGTGTGACGAACCTTTCTACATCGTAGAAGGCGTTCCATGAACTGGGTAGCACTCCACTATATGACGGAGTATCCTGCTACATTCTTTTTGAGTTATTCATAGCTTCTTTTAGAAAATTCAGCAGCACTTCCTCTTTTTAACGGAGAAAGCGTGTGTTTCTTTTATCCATTTCAGTGGCATCTCCCTTCTTTGGTGAAAAATCGCTACGCTTAACTCGAGAAATGGATGTGCACCGTTGTGCGTACTTTGCATCCATCTAGGTTGCAGGAACCCTGGGCCATAGTCAAGCCACACGTAATTGACTTAGTCTTTACGTAAAGAGCATTTTGCCAAAAAGTGAAGCCTTTCCAATAGGTGCTTCATTCGTTAAGCAGAATCTTGAACGAGGAGCGGTAAGGGAATCACATTTGCGATTTGGAGTTGATCTCCATTTCAACGCTCATTTACGCGCTATATATGTAGTATAAGCAGAAGCCTGTGCTTTATACAGCGGCGACATAAGGAAATGCATATACTATTGTTCGATGTGTTTAACCGAACGAAATATTCTACATATATATTTGCAAAAAGCAAGAGCCTTGGTGTCATTCAACACGACGGTGTAAGTAAATGCATAATCGGAAGTGCAGTAATCGGAAATTACAGAAAGCATAAGCCTTGGCATCATACGACACGACGACAAAGGTAAATTACATAGTCTGTGCGATATAAGACGCGTCGACAGAATCAATAGATATACACCTAGATCTGCATCCAACGATAGTTACGAGGCGAGCGGGTGAACACTGAAGTGTTCTGAAGGGCTCAATTAAGAACTAAGGCGAGATACCATTTTGAAGAACGCATATACTGCATATTTGAACATATATATCCGACGATAGTTACGAGACGAGCGGGTGAACACCGAAGTGTCCAAAAGGGGCTCAACCGAGAACTAAAGCAAGATACTACTTCAGAAAGTATATGTTATATATAAACAATCAAATACTTGAGAGAGATGGATTAATGAAGCGAACTTACTTCAAATTGCGAAAGAAACGACTCTCGAATGATCCAACGCTTTGAACGAGCTTCGATCCTTCCGTTAAGAGGTCAGACTAGGTCAGATGAGGTCGACCTAGTTGAGAAAGAGGTAAAACTGGTCAAGCTGCTCAACCTAAGTGATTTGAACCAAACTGGGTTCGGTCCAAGTCAAGTGAGTTCAGCAGGTTCGAACTCAACCTAAGTAGGCTAAGTCTGAGTTCAGAAATCCAAACCAAAAGCTGGACCAAAAAGGACTTTGACTTTGACTTCAAACCCAACTAGGTTTAAGTCAAGTCAACTAGGTTTGGACCAGGTCAGGTGAGCTAGGACCAGGTCAGGTAGGCTAGGACCAGATCAGGCAGGCTCAGACCAGGTCAGGTAGGCTCAGACCCAGTGGGCTAGGTAGGGGAGGTTTGGAAAAGGAGGAGAGAGAGAGGCTAGACGATTTTTCAAATGAGGGGGTCTCCTCTATTTATAGATTCTGAAACTTGAGCCCCAAGTTTTAGAATTTCCATTTTAGTCCATAGCTTTTTCAAAAATTCTCTTTGATCTTATCCAGACGAGTCATTGATCTTATCCATATGAGTCATTGATCTTATCCATCTAACTATTTGATCTTATCCAAAAGGAATATTCCATAGAATATTTCCTGAAAGGTGCTGGAAGGCTCTGGAATATTCTAGAATATTCTAGAATATTTTTTGAGAAATATTTTTGTGGGTCCCACCAATATTTTTGCGGGTCCCGCAAAAAAGTCAAGTTTCTGACATTTTTTTCTGAAAATTTATGAGTAGGCCATTATCTTCGTATTGACATAACTAAGAAAGTTGGCTCGTACGAAGCTCTTGATTTTGTTCAGGTAGGAAGTTATGGCTTCCAGAGTGCTTGAGCATATATTCGTGAAGATACGAATATCTGTTATCGTCGCGAAATTTTTCCCTTGTCTTCTCTTCCTTGCGGAAGAGAGAAAGAGGAAAATGATTTTGCGCTTCAAACTTGACCGGATTTTGGAAATTGTTTTTGAAATACTTGCCTCCGTTTTGAAAATTGCGAGAAAATCCATGGGATGGGGCTCGACCTGTCGGTACGAGGTTCGACCGTTCCTGCCGCCTTTAACAGGGGTAATCGAACCAAGGACCAAAATCGTGCTTGACTTAGTTAAATCATTAAAATCATGTTATATCCTAAATGCACAGAGAACTCAAGCATGTGCTATGAGATTTTGGAAAATGCAACTTGGGAAAACATGATGTATGCTTGGAAAATATTTGTAGTTGAAAAAAAATCTCTCAGGAAAAAGATGAAAGTCAATTTCTTAGGAAACTCAGAAGAAAAGTGTTTTGAAATCAAGGGAAAGTTCATAAAGGTGTGGGAAAATCATGGATGGATGGAAATCCTAGGAAAATGGAGGTGATTCTTGAGAAAAGGGTGAACCTTTGAAAAGGGAGACACTTCTTAGGAAAACTTGGACTTTAAGAGTTTTCTTGGGAAAATGATGGAAATTCATTGGAAGGCCCTTGTGGAAAAGGAAAGTTGAAAATTGGGAAGTTGAAAATCTGAGAATCTTAACCTTGAAATACTTGGAAATCGATTTTGATTTTGAGAAAGGTGAGAGACTTTTCTTGAAAATCTTGGGAAAATGATTTTTTCCTATGGAAAACTGTGGAAAAACTTGACTTGAGAAACCGATTTTGAAAAATTCTCAGAGTTTCTTGAGAAATTGATTTCTTGAGAATGAAGTTTTCTTAAGAAAATCATTGGAAAACCAAGAATTTCATGACGCAGATGAATGAATGAATGCATTTTGAAAAGATTTTCTAAGGAATTTGTTTGAAAAATGTGTATTAAGTCAAAATAAATTCTTCACATATCCTGACTGTGGCCATGAATATGTTCAGAGTTTAATTAATTTAATACACAAGATTTTAAAAAAATTTAGGAATATGATGTGCATTTTCAAGATAGCCTAAGAGTGTAGGCTCAATGTGACTGGTAGAGAGATGATGGATCTGGGTCTCGTCCATATTTCGACTAGGGCCGTAAATATGGACTCCACCGAGTTCATCAACTCTCTAAGAGTTGGTGCACATGCCATTCGTGTTCATCCATGGTGAATTTGGAAAATTGAGATATATGCATCATAGAATCAGGATATTACTGAAATCAAACTATATGAGATGCAACCTAATCTAAGCAGTAAAAGTAAATATTATTCCAAGTTTGAATATTACATCTCTGACATAAAGTGAAATAAATGAAATAAAAAAAAAATACAGAATCAAGAGGGTCGACATCCTTCAGATTTCCCTGCAAGTGAGAACTGGTGCCAGAAGCATAATGTATAGCGAAAGGAAAATCTCACATAAAAGGTGATGTGCCAGTAATTTTACATGAATCATAATAAGGTGTAATAGTTAACCCAATGTTTAAAGTATGAAAGTATATGAAGATATCCAGATATCATGCATAAGCTATACACATATATATGTCTACATACGGATTAAAACGCTTAGACGGATGTAACCTAAAACAGGCCTTTAAGGAGATGTATACTTCGGAGCACAGGAAAATACTTACTATGGTTAAACTTTACTATAGGATGGCAACCTAATATTTACAAGGAGAAGGAAGTTGCTAATACTATGTATATATATACAAGCAACATCAAAAAGAGAAAAAAAAATGTTTGAAGGGAAATCGGTGGAAGACAACAGCTATGAGGTGGTATGACTGGATATAATGTCACAGATAGCATGTACATAAAAAAAAAAATGCTACATGAGCTCTAAAAAAAAAAAAATTATAGTTTGGACCTACTGTTACGAACCAAATGCCAACTTCATATTTAGCCAATGGACATATCTGACGCGGGTTGCAATTTCCCGACAATGAAAGGAACTATGGAGAGGCTTTGGATAAGAAACAACTACATGGGAGATCTGTGTGTGTACAGTGCCAAATGTTCAATGTTCTGCAATAACTGCTAAACAGTAGTAGCCAAAATAATGACGCTAATTACATATTAGTATGTGACTGAACTGCAGAAATCGTGGGGGCAAAGGGTAAGTACCATCGACCTTTGGGACAAAGATTGGGAATAGTGTATATGCCTTTCAAAAGGCATATACACAGTAAAAAAAAAAAATTCTGAACTTATACTACACACAGGAGGTGATGAGTAAGATACAACAGCAATGGGGCATATACAAAAGAGATGCTGCTGTTAGAGAATAATGAAGATAAAAAAAACATAAAACTTCCATATGTATGGAGACTATGCTTGATCTGATGATGTCCACGCTGGGTGGGGTTAGAATACAATGGCAGCATACTTTAAATCAAGGGATCTAGGCAAAATTAAATTCAATCCCATAGTAGAAAAACAGAAATTTACTAAGGATATCAATACCTGCAGAATTTGTGAGTATGGTATGAAGGTTCAGGAAATATACATAGGATTACAAAGAGGTTATCACTAACCTAGATATAACCATTACATAAACTGAGGTACAAGACAAATCAAGACAGCCACGTAAACTTAGCTCAATGGTATAAAATTCAGAATGCAGAAATGTAAAACGTGGTACTGTAAGGTGCTGGAATCAGCTGCAAGTAATGGTATTCTTCCAGATAGTGACTCATCGTCATCTGGATTTTCAGAGTAACGTTTAGTATTTCGGGTTGATATTGAACTTCAAAAAGAAAGAGCATTGAAGCCCAAAACAGGTTACATAACCATTCATGGAACAGGAAGTACGAACAGTGTTATAACATGGAACCTGAGAGCATCAAAATGTATGAAATCATAAGAAAGAAAACGATGCCAAGCGAGATAGAATGTTAATGGAGTGGAAGGGAGTAATGAATTTGCATGTAGTGTTGTTGTTAATAACACCCTTTGCTGTACGATAAGTCCTACTGGACTATCGTGTAACCCATGATATGCAGACGTTATGACCAAAGGTGTATGGACGTATGGAGACCCCTTAACATACTGAAGAAATAGAATGAATGTTATGCATAACACCTGAAAATGAGGACAGTCACAAAAAAAAAAATGGAGGGGTTACCATCAATGACACAGGAAGTTTTAATGCCTTTTGCAGAAGATGGGAATATTGACATAAAACAACATCAATGACGCAGGAATGTATTCATCGATACCCACTGTGAAATAATCTGAACATGAAACTAAAAAAACATGAATTTATATATGAAACCTTACTCCTCATTGCTATGATGCTGAAACAGAGTTTATGAAATCCTTAGGGGAAACATCAATTAAATCATAAACATGGTTATTCACATGAATCGATAACACCATTGCGAGGTGTAATCGATTCCTAACATGTGGAAATAGACAGAGACGCAGATCACACCATTAAATGTGATGGATCTGCAATATGCATGGCATGAACAAGATGCACATTTAACTTGAAAATGTAAAAGGTATGTACCTTGGTTCAGCAGGGTCGATGAGATCCTTTCCTTTTGAGGGCTCTGCAGAAGATGGGTCGTGACGCCAAGAGGAAGGGAAAGTTGGCTCTGCAACTGGGGGTCTTTCGGATGTCACCTTTTGAAGCCTTACAGATTTCTGCTGGAGTTCTTTGGCCCTTGGCTGAAGGAAGGGCGGCAAATGATAGGGGGAAAGGAGTCGTCCGGTTGGCCTCCTGCTAGCCGATATGGGGAGCCCTGAAGAGGGGAAGTCGCTGAAGAGTTAGGGGAAAATCGAAGGTCTTCTTGTGCTGGATGCTGGGCTGAAGGAGGTGAGAGCCGGAGTGAAGGGAGATTCTCGATGCCCTCGCTGGGCCTTCCCCTTTTCTTTTTAATACCCAATGTTTTCAACACTACTTCTTTTTCTCCCCTTTTTGCCGATCTTGATAACTTTTGAAACCAACTTTTAAAACTTTGAAATCCTTTTGAGAAAGGGGCTCGCCGTTTTGAGAAGGGGCGGCTCCTAAACTTAGGTAAAAATGAAAATCTTGGTAGGGTTTCACGGTGGCTCCTCTTTGGGGCTGAAAAGTAATAAAAATAAAGTAAAAAATATGAATTTTGTTTTGGTGGTGCCACCTCAGCTGAATTTGAAAACCTTTTGAGAAAACAAAATTTTGCTTTTCTTGGCAAGAAGCCTTAGTGGGGTGCTACCTATGTGGGCCCACTAAGTATTTTATTAAAAATTAAATCAAATAAAAGAATTCCACTTCCAGATGGGCACTGTTTTGAAAATAAAAGAAATATTTGAGAATTCTAGTGTGACACCACATTGAGGCGGGTCCCACGTCACTTATTCGAAATAAGAGCCAAGTGGAAATTTTGGAAATTTCATAATAGTAAGCTAGTTTTGGAAAAACATAAAGCAAAATTTGGCTTGGTTTCAAAACTTGGAAAAAAATGGTTCTTCAGGGCGAAATTTTGAAAGAAGTAGGGAAATTCGGAGTCTTTTTGTAAAAGTTTGAAATAAGATCTTATGAATTTTGAAATTGTGTCCCCCTCTTTCCAACTGGCGAGATTTTAAAATGTCAAAACCATCCAGATTGTTTTCTTAAAAAAAAAAAAACTTTTCGTAATTCGGGGTCCTGGGGGTAAAAATGGGAAGAATTGATAATTTTTAAAAACCCAGGGTTTTGAAATCGATTTTGAAAAGTTTTAAAATCAAATCTGGATTGACAATTTCGAAAAATCAGGGGTTCTGGATCTCAAAATGGCATGCTGTGCAGTGAAATGATATGAAATGCTCGTGCAATGCTATGCAAAAGACATGTCCTACAAAGTTGCCATTCTGAACTTGAATTTGAAAATTCTGACTTTTGGTTAAGCATGAGATTTTGAGAATTTGCAATTTGAGGGTGTCTCTGAGTCTAAATGGAGAAGTCTTGAGACTCGAGAATGGAATTTAGGACTCTCTGCAAGGTTCCATCTTGGAAAATGACCATTTTGCCCTTCATTGCTTCTGGAGAACTGAAATGTGCCGATTGAGGGCGATGTCAAGATGGTGAGTGAAAATTTGGGGTGTTTACAGATGCCCCTATTTGATACTAAGTCGGCTTATGGTCGAGCTTAGTGGTAAAGAAAACACACCAAATTTGGGCTATATAAAAATGCCCCAGTTAGAAGGATCTGCCTGGGTATGAAGAAATTAGCCTGAGGAAGATGGTAGATATGAAACGGAAAAATGAAGAGGAAAGACTCACTCTTTGAGAGCGAAGTTCAGTTTTATGCCCTTAACCCGGATGGGACAGGAAATGCTCTGTATGGAACGAAGCTCAAGTTTTAACTCTTGATGAAATATCTCATTGAAATGAGATTCAGGTTTGTACCCTTAACCTGATCGGGCGGAAAATGGAATACCTCTTCAAAGAAGGCTCAGGTTTGTACCCTTATCCTGATCGGGCGGAAGATGGAATACCTCTTTGAATGAGGTTCAGGTTTATACCCTTATCCTAATTGGGCGGAAAATGGAATACCTCTTTGAATGAGGCTCAGGTTTATACCCTTATCCTGATTGGGCGTAAAATGGAATAGTATGATGGAACCTTCGGATTTTACATAATAAATCCGATAGGGGTTTTGCAAAAGGAAGGAAAATGGGGTCCCTAAAGCTTGAAAAGGGGTTGATTTTGTGCGTCTCATTGCTGAGACTAAAATCAGCTTTTGAAATTGCCTTTTGCGAGAAATGATTGGTGGTTCGACCTCAAACCGAAATGGGACTGTCTATGGTGGGACAGTGGGGACACAGGGAAGTGTGCAAATCTGAGAGTTCATGCTCTCAAAGAAGGGAAGGAATCAAGTCCTTAGGAGGGATTTAAAATTGGTGTCAGGATGTGTCAAAAATGGACATCAAGCTCTCACTTCACGTCAGGATAACTAGAAAATATTGTCAAAATGTTAAGAATTTTGTTGTTGATGCAAAGTATTTTGAAAATGTTGCATATTGTTGCAAAGATATTCTTTCTCTTCTACCCAAAGCATTACCTCCACACAAGGTTCACTTCGTAGAATCGAGACTTGAAATCCAAATTGCTTGCCATTGACCTTCTTCAAGGAAGTTATCAATTTCCTTGATATGAGTAGGAAAGAGAATTTGATATTATGAAAGCAATTGATGAAAGAGTACTGATAATAGAATTTCACAAGATTAAAGAGGATTCTTGATAAACTTGGCAGTTTGATATCCTGGGAGCTTCTCTCATGATAATCTTTCTGCACTCTTTTGGCTCTCTTGTGTTTTGGCTGCATTCTCCTTTATTTTGGAGATATTCTGACTCTCTTTTTGTTTTTTGTTTTGTTTTTCCTCTCTTGCTCTCTTTTGGAAGGGTATGTCACAAGCTCCTTCAACTTGGAGATGTTTCGATCCTTCTTGGACGATGGGTTTGGAGATCTTTGGATGACAGCTGAAATCAAATATCTTTTAGAGATTGTCGAGAGGTTCATCGCATCTGCCTTCATCTCGACAGTGCTTTGGACTTTCCCTGGAAGGATCCGTCACAAACTCCGTCATCTTGGAGATGTTTCGAATCTTCTTTGGCCCCGGGGGTCTATTCGCCTAATTCACCTTCATCTTGACGACAGGTGAGAGATCCCTTTTGCAGATATTTAATTGCAGCTTAGGTGATTCTGAGGAGACAGGGTTTTGATGAATACTCTCTTTTTCTAGCGCTCAGGATATTTTCACTGCCTCGTCTTTTCAAGAATAGTCTTTAAAGATGGGCCATTGACTGCGATCAATATCAATCATTTATGGCTTTGCAATAACACTGAATCTTCTTTGCTGGCCATATCGAGGACTTATCCTTCATCCTTTTGGTTGGCCAATAGAAAGAATTTGAAGTTTGAATCTCTTTTCGCAAAAGCTTCACTCTTTTGGAAGTAATGCTGAAGGTAAACTGAAATAAAGATTTGTGCAATAAAGATTCTGAAATCAACAATTAATTGATTGACAAATTGACAAAATTTTCTTGAAATCCCTAGTGAAAGTGAGTATTTGCAATCTGGCTCAACACATCCGTGACGAAAATTCTCCTCCCTTTTTCCCCAAAAAGAGAGACTCAGGCTTAGCCCTTACCTGAATGGGAAATGGAGAATACTCCTCTCTTCCCTGAAGAGGAGGTGTTTGCAAAACGAACTTTCGAAGAGAAATTGAGCTTTCGTCAAAGCTCTCTAATATTAGGCTTCTCTTATGGAAAGGGGGCCGATAATAGTGAGGTCTGAAAATTGGGTCATGAAAGGAACGAGTCCATCACACTCTCCCTGCAAAGAGGGTCTTTTATGACGAAAATGGCCTAGTATGAAATTGGGGTCACAAGAAAAACGAGTCTCCGTCGAGCCTCTCCCTTTAAAAGGGTTCCTTGTGTGAAATTGGAAATTGTTTTGCAAATGGTTCACAAAGACGCGAGTCCCTTCAAACTCTCCCTAAAAAGGAGCTAAGTGAACGAATTGGCTAGCATGCGAAAAGAACGAACTCCCTCGCGCTCTCCCTAAAAAGGGTCTCTCGCAAGAGAAAATGATTGAAATTGGATATTGAGATTGATTGACCCAAAGGTCGAAATTGGAAATTCGAAAATTGGTTGTTGGAAATTGAATGACCCGAGGGTCAAAATTGGATGACCTGATGGTCGAAATTGAGAATTGGTTGACCGAAAGGTCGAAATTGTGTGACTCAAAGGTCGAAATTTGGAGATTGAGTGACCCGAAGGTCGAAATTTGGAAATTGGGTGACCCGAAGGTTGAAAATTGGGAATTGATTGACCCGAAGGTCAAAATTGGAAATTGGTAATTGAAATTGAGAATTGGAAACTGGGTGACCCCAGAGGTCGGAATTGGAGAATTGCCTGATTTGAAGATTTAAATTGGGATTTGGAGGGTAAAATATCAAATTTGAGCAATTGACAGACCCTGAGGATCGAAACAATTTGGATCAAGAAAGGGGAATGATGAATTCGAGTTAGAGCTCGAATATGGAGATCACGAGTCGGAACCCGGATCAACAAAAGAAAATGAGGAGCTCGAGTCAGGGCTCGAGTAAATAAAGAGATCTCGAGTCGGAACCCAGATCAACAAAAGAAAATGAAGTGCTTGAATTAGAGCTTGGATAAGAGATAAAGAGACCTCGAGTCGGAACCCGGATCAACAGAGAAACTGGAGAGCTTGAATATGAGCTCGAATGGATAAAGAGATCTCGAGTCGGAACCCGGATCAACAAATGAAAATAAGAAGCTCAAATCTAAGCTTGAATGAATAAAGAG